>NC_092418.1:118969082-119241582 GCF_040894005.1 Engystomops pustulosus | reverse complement strand
GCACAGTTTTTATTATGGAGCACAGTTATTATTATAGAGCACAGTTATTATTATGGAGCACAGTTATTATTATGGAGCACTGTTATTATTATGCTAAACAGTTATTATTATGGAGCACAGTTATTAATATGGAGCACTGTTATTATTATGCTAAACAGTTATTATTATGGAGCACAGTTTTTATTATGGAGCACAGTTATTATTATAGAGCACAATTATTATAATGGAGCACAGTTATTATTATAGAGCACAGTTATTATTATGGAGCACAGTTATTATTATAGAGCACAGTTATTATTATGGAGCACAGTTATTATTATAGAGCACAGTTATTATTATAGAGCACAGTTATTATTATGGAGCACAGTTATTATTATGGAGCACTGTTATTATTATGCTAAACAGTTATTATTATGGAGCACAGTTATTATTATGGAGCACAGTTATTATTATAGCGCACAGTTATTATTATAGAGCACAATTACTATAATGGAGCAAAGTTATTATAAAAGAGCACAGTTATTATTATGGTGCACAGTTATTATTATAGAGCACAGTTATTATTATGGGGCACAGTTATTATTATGGAGCACAGTTATTATTATAGTGCACAGTTATTATTATTATTATTAATATTATTATTATTATGGAGCACAGTTTTTATTATGGAGCACTGTTATTATTATGCTAAACAGTTATTATTATGGAGCACAGTTATTTTTATGGTGCACAGTTATTATTATGGAGCACAGTTATTATTATGGGGCACAGTTATTATTATGGAGCGCAGTTATTATTATGGAACACAGTTATTATTATGGAGCACAGTTATTATTATAGAGCACAGTTATTATTATGGAGCACAGTTATTAATATGGAGCACAGTTTTTATTATGGAGCACAGTTATTATTATAGAGCACAGTTATTATTATGGAGCACAGTTATTATTATGGAGCACTGTTATTATTATGCTAAACAGTTATTATTATGGAGCACAGTTATTATTATGGAGCACAATTATTATTATAGAGCACAGTTATAATTATGGGGCACAGTTATTATTATGGAGCACAGTTATTAATATGGAGCACAGTTTTTATTATGGAGCACAGTTATTATTATAGAGCACAATTATTATAATGGAGCACAGTTATTATTATAGAGCACAGTTATTATTATGGAGCACAGTTATTATTATAGAGCACAATTATTATAATGGAGCACAGTTATTATTATGGAGCACAGCTATTATTATGGAGCACAATTATTATTATAGTGCACAGTTATTATTATGGAGCACAGTTATTATTATAATGCACAGTTATTATTATGGAGCACAGTTATTATTATGGAGCACAGTTATTATTATAGAGCACAGTTATTATTATAGAGCACAATTATTATAATGGAGCACAGTTATTATTATAGAGCACAGTTATTATTATGGAGCACAGTTATTATTATGGAGCACAGTTATTATTATGGAGCACAGTTATTATTATAGAGCACAGTTATTATTATGGGGCACAGGAATTATTATGGAGCACCGTTATTATTATAGAGCACAATTATTACAATGGAGCACAGTTATTATTATGGAGCACAGTTATTATTATGGTGCACAGTTATTATTATGGAGCACAGTTATTATTATGGAGCACCGTTATTATTATAGAGCACAGTTATTATTATGGAGCACTGTTATTATTATAGCGCACAGTTATTATTATAGAGCACAATTATTATAATGGAGCACAGTTATTATTATAGAGCTCAGTTATTATTATGGAGCACAGTTATTATTATGGTAAACAGTTATTATTATGGTGCACAGTTATTATTATGGTAAACAGTTATTATTATTGTGCACAGTTATTATTATGGTGCACAGTTATTATTATTATTATTAATATTATTATGGAGCACAGTTATTATTATTGTGCACAGTTATTATTATTATTATTAATATTATTATGGAGCACAGTTATTATTATGGTGCACAGTAATTATTATGGTGCACTGTTATTATTATAGAGCACAGTTATTATTATGGAGCACAGTTATTATTATGTAGCACAGTTATTATTATGGAGCACAGTTATTATTATAATGCACAGTTATTTTTATGGAGCACAGTTATTATTATAGAGCACAGTTATTATTATGGAGCACAGTTATTATTATAGAGCACAGTTATTATTATGGTAAACAGTTATTATTATGGAGCACAGTTATTATTATAGAGCACAGTTATTATTATGGAGCACAGTTATTATTATGGTGCACAGTTATTATTATAGAGCACAGTTATTATTATGGAGCACAGTTATTATTATAGAGCACAGTTATTATTATGGAGCACAGTTATTATTATGGAGCACAGTTATTATAATAGAGCACTGTTATTATTATAGAGCACAGTTATTATTATGGAGCACAGTTATTATTATGGAGAACAGTTATTATTATGGTGCACAGTTATTATTATAGAGCACAGTTATTATTATGGAGCACAGTTATTATTATAGAGCACAGTTATTATTATGGAGCATAGTTATTATTATGGAGCACAGTTATTATAATAGAGCACTGTTATTATTATAGAGCACAGTTATTATTATGGAGCACAGTTATTATTATGGAGAACAGTTATTATTATGGTGCACAGTTATTATTATGGAGCACAGTTATTATTATGGAGCACAGTTATTATTATGGAGCACTGTTATTATTATAATGCACAGTTATTATTATAGAGCACAATTATTATAATGGAGCACAGTTATTATTATAGAGCACAGTTATTTTTATAGCGCACAGTTATTATTATAGAGCACAATTATTATAATGGAGCACAGTTATTATTATAGAGCACAGTTATTATTATGGTGCACAGTTATTATAATGGAGCACAGTTATTATTATGGAGCACAGTTATTATTATGGTGCACAGTTATTATTATGGTAAACAGTTATTATTATGGAGCACAGTTATTATAGAGCACAGTTATTATTATTATTATTATAATTAATATTATTATGTAGCACAGTTATTATTATGGAGCACAGTTATTATTATGGAGCACAGTTATTATTATAGAGCACAATTATTATTATGGGGCACAGGTATTATTATTGAGCACCGTTATTATTATAGAGCACAGTTATTATTATAGAGCACAGTTATTATTATGGTAAACAGTTATTATTATGGTGCACAGTTATTATTATGGTAAACAGTTATTATTATGGAGCACAGTTATTATTATTATTATTAATATTATTATGGAGCACAGTTATTATTATGGAGCACAGTTATTATTATGGTGCACAGTTATTATTATGGAGCACAGTTATTATAATGGAGCACAGTTATTATTATAGAGCACAGTTATTATTATGGGGCACAGGTATTATTATGGAGCACCGTTATTTTTATAGAGCACAATTATTATAATGGAGCACAGTTATTATTATGGAGCACAGTTATTATTATGGTGCACAGTTATTATTATGGAGCACAGTTATTATTATGGAGCACCGTTATTATTATAGAGCACAGTTATTATTATGGAGCACTGTTATTATTATAGCGCACAGTTATTATTATAGAGCACAATTATTATAATGGAGCACAGTTATTATTATAGAGCTCAGTTATTATTATGGAGCACAGTTATTATTATGGTAAACAGTTATTATTATGGTGCACAGTTATTATTATGGTAAACAGTTATTAGTATGGAGCACAGTTATTATTATGGTGCACAGTTATTATTATTATTATTATTATTAATATTATTATGGAGCACAGTTATTATTATGGAGCACAGTTATTATTATGGTGCACAGTTATTATTATTATTATTATTATTATTATTATTATTACTATTAATATTATTATGGAGCACAGTTATTATTATGGTGCACAGTAATTATTATGGAGCACAGTTATTATTATGGAGCACAGTTATTATTATAGAGCACAGTTATTATTATGGGGCACAGGTATTATTATGGAGCACCGTTATTATTATAGAGCACAGTTATTATTATAGAGCACAATTATTATAATGGAGCACAGTTATTATTATAGAGCACAGTTATTATTATGGAGCACTGTTATTATTATAGCGCACAGCTATTATTATAGAGCACAATTATTATAATGGAGCACAGTTATTATTATAGAGCTCAGTTATTATTATGGTGCACAGTTATTATTATGGAGCACAGTTATTATTATGGTAAACAGTTATTATTATTATTATTATTATTATTATTATTATTATTATGGAGCACAGTTATTATTATGGTGCAGAGTTATTATTATGGGGCACAGTTATTATTATAGAGCACAATTATTATAATGGAGCACAGTTATTATTATAGAGCTCAGTTATTATTATGGTGCACAGTTATTATTATGGAGCACAGTTATTATTATGGAGCACAATTATTATTATAGTGCACAGTTATTATTATGGAGCACAGTTATTATTATAGAGCACAGTTATTATTATGGAGCACAATTATTATTATAGTGCACAGTTATTATTATGGAGCACAGTTATTATTATGGAGCACAGTTATTATTATGGAGCACCGTTATTATTATAGAGCACAGTTATTATTATGGTGCACAGTTATTATTATGGAGCACTGTTATTATTATAATACACAGTTATTATTATAGAGCACCGTTATTATTATAGAGCACAGTTATTATTATGGGGCACAGTTATTATTATAGAGCACAGTTATTATTATAGAGCACAGTTATTATTATAGTGCACAGTTATTATTATGGAGCACAATTATTATTATAGTGCACAGTTATTATTATAGAGCACAGCTATTATTATGGAGCACAGTTATTATTATGGAGCACTGTTATTATTATAGTGCACAGTTATTATTATAGTGCACAGTTATTATTTTGGAGCACTGTTATTATTATAGTGCACAGTTATTATTATGGAGCACAATTATTATTATAGTGCACAGTTATTATTATGGAGCACAGTTATTATTATGGAGCACAGTTATTATTTTAGAGCACAATTATTATAATGGAGCACAGTTATAATTATAGAGCACAGTTATTATTATAGATCACAGTTATTATTGAGCACAATTATTATTATAGTGCACAGTTATTATTATAGAGCACAGTTATTATTATGGTGCACAGTAATTATTATGGAGCACAGTTATTATTATGGAGCACAGTTATTATTATAGAGCACAGTTATTATTATGGGGCACAGGTATTATTATGGAGCACCGTTATTATTATAGAGCACAGTTATTATTATAGAGCACAATTATTAAAATGGAGCACAGTTATTATTATGGTGCACAGTAATTATTATGGAGCACAGTTATTATTATGGAGCACAGTTATTATTATAGAGCACAGTTATTATTATGGGGCACAGGTATTATTATGGAGCACCGTTATTATTATAGAGCACAGTTATTATTATAGAGCACAATTATTATAATGGAGCACAGTTATTATTATAGAGCACAGTTATTATTATGGAGCACTGTTATTATTATAGCGCACAGCTATTATTATACAGCACAATTATTATAATGGAGCACAGTTATTATTATAGAGCTCAGTTATTATTATGGTGCACAGTTATTATTATGGAGCACAGTTATTATTATGGTAAACAGTTATTATTATTATTATTATTATTATTATTATTATTATTATGGAGCACAGTTATTATTATGGTGCACAGTTATTATTATTATTATTATTATTATTATTATTATTATTATTACTATTAATATTATTATGGAGCACAGTTATTATTATGGTGCACAGTAATTATTATGGAGCACAGTTATTATTATGGAGCACAGTTATTATTATAGAGCACAGTTATTATTATGGGGCACAGGTATTATTATGGAGCACCGTTATTATTATAGAGCACAGTTATTATTATAGAGCACAATTATTATAATGGAGCACAGTTATTATTATAGAGCACAGTTATTATTATGGAGAACTGTTATTATTATAGCGCACAGCTATTATTATAGAGCACAATTATTATAATGGAGCACAGTTATTATTATAGAGCTCAGTTATTATTATGGTGCACAGTTATTATTATGGAGCACAGTTATTATTATGGTAAACAGTTATTATTATTATTATTATTATTATTATTATTATTATTATTATGGAGCACAGTTATTATTATGGTGCAGAGTTATTATTATGGGGCACAGTTATTATTATAGAGCACAATTATTATAATGGAGCACAGTTATTATTATAGAGCTCAGTTATTATTATGGTGCACAGTTATTATTATGGAGCACAGTTATTATTATAGAGCACAATTATTATAATGGAGCACAGTTATTATTATGGTGCACAGTAATTATTATGGAGCACAGTTATTATTATGGAGCACAGTTATTATTATAGAGCACAGTTATTATTATGGGGCACAGGTATTATTATGGAGCACCGTTATTATTATAGAGCACAGTTATTATTATAGAGCACAATTATTATAATGGAGCACAGTTATTATTATAGAGCACAGTTATTATTATGGAGCACTGTTATTATTATAGCGCACAGCTATTATTATAGAGCACAATTATTATAATGGAGCACAGTTATTATTATAGAGCTCAGTTATTATTATGGTGCACAGTTATTATTATGGAGCACAGTTATTATTATGGTAAACAGTTATTATTATTATAATTATTATTATTATTATTATTATTATTATTATTATTATTATGGAGCACAGTTATTATTATGGTGCAGAGTTATTATTATGGGGCACAGTTATTATTATAGAGCACAATTATTATAATGGAGCACAGTTATTATTATAGAGCTCAGTTATTATTATGGAGCAAAGTTATTATTAAAGAGCACAGTTATTATTATAGAGCTCAGTTATTATTATGGTGCACAGTTATTATCATGGAGCACAGTTATTATTATGGAGCACAATTATTATTATAGTGCACAGTTATTATTATGGAGCACAGTTATTATTATGGAGCACAGTTATTATTATGGAGCACAGTTATTATTATAGAGCACAGTTATTATTATGGAGCACAATTATTATTATAGTGCACAGTTATTATTATGGAGCACAGTTATTATTATGGAGCACCGTTATTATTATAGAGCACAGTTATTATTATGGTGCACAGTTATTATTATAGCGCACAGTTATTATTATAGAGCACCGTTATTATTATAGAGCACAGTTATTATTATGGGGCACAGTTATTATTATAGAGCACAGTTATTATTATAGAGCACAGTTATTACTATAGTGCACAGTTATTATTATGGAGCACAATTATTATTATAGTGCACAGTTATTATTATGGAGCACAGCTATTATTATGGAGCACAGTTATTATTATGGAGCACTGTTATTATTATAGTGCACAGTTATTATTTTGGAGCACTGTTATTATTATAGTGCACAGTTATTATTATGGAGCACAATTATTATTATAGTGCACAGTTATTATTATGGAGCACAGTTATTATTATGGAGCACAGTTATTATTTTAGAGCACAGTTATTATTATAGATCACAGTTATTATTGAGCACAATTATTATTATAGTGCACAGTTATTATTATAGAGCACAGTTATTATTATGGTGCACAGTAATTATTATGGAGCACAGTTATTATTATGGAGCACAGTTATTATTATAGAGCACAGTTATTATTATGGGGCACAGGTATTATTATGGAGCACCGTTATTATTATAGAGCACAGTTATTATTATAGAGCACAATTATTATAATGGAGCACAGTTATTATTATGGTGCACAGTAATTATTATGGAGCACAGTTATTATTATGGAGCACAGTTATTATTATAGAGCACAGTTATTATTATGGGGCACAGGTATTATTATGGAGCACCGTTATTATTATAGAGCACAGTTATTATTATAGAGCACAATTATTATAATGGAGCACAGTTATTATTATAGAGCACAGTTATTATTATGGAGCACTGTTATTATTATAGCGCACAGCTATTATTATAGAGCACAATTATTATAATGGAGCACAGTTATTAGTATAGAGCTCAGTTATTATTATGGTGCACAGTTATTATTATGGAGCACAGTTATTATTATGGTAAACAGTTATTATTATTATTATTATTATTATTATTATTATTATTATTATGGAGCACAGTTATTATTATGGTGCAGAGTTATTATTATGGGGCACAGTTATTATTATAGAGCACAATTATTATAATGGAGCACAGTTATTATTATAGAGCTCAGTTATTATTATGGAGCACAGTTATTATTAAAGAGCACAGTTATTATTATAGAGCTCAGTTATTATTATGGTGCACAGTTATTATTATGGAGCACAGTTATTATTATGGAGCACAATTATTATTATTATGGAGCACAGTTATTATTATGGAGCACAATTATTATTATGGAGCACAGTTATTATTATAGAGCACAATTATTATTATGGAGCACAATTATTATTATGGAGCACAGTTATTATTATGGAGCACAGTTATTATTATGGAGCACCGTTATTATTATAGAGCACAGTTATTATTATGGTGCACAGTTATTATTATGGAGCACTGTTATTATTATAATGCACAGTTATTATTATAGAGCACCGTTATTATTATAGAGCACAGTTATTATTATGGGGCACAGTTATTATTATAGAGCACAGTTATTATTATAGAGCACAGTTATTATTATAGTGCACAGTTATTATTATGGAGCACAATTATTATTATAGTGCACAGTTATTATTATGGAGCACAGCTATTATTATGGAGCACAGTTATTATTATGGAGCACTGTTATTATTATAGTGCACAGTTATTATTATAGTGCACAGTTATTATTTTGGAGCACTGTTATTATTATAGTGCACAGTTATTATTATGGAGCACAATTATTATTATAGTGCACAGTTATTATTATGGAGCACAGTTATTATTATGGAGCACAGTTATTATTTTAGAGCACAATTATTATAATGGAGCACAGTTATAATTATAGAGCACAGTTATTATTATAGATCACAGTTATTATTGAGCACAATTATTATTATAGTGCACAGTTATTATTATAGAGCACAGTTATTATTATAGAGCACAGTTATTATTATGGAGCACAGTTATTATTATGCTAAACAGTGATTATTATGGTGCACAATTATTATTATGGAGCACAGTTATTATTATGGAGCACAGTTATTATTATGCTAAACAGTGATTATTATGGTGCACAATTATTATTATGGAGCACAGTTATTATTATGGAGCACAATTATTATTATAGTGCACAGTTATTATTATGGAGCACAGTTATTATTATGGAGCACAGTTATTATTTTAGAGCACAATTATTATAATGGAGCACAGTTATAATTATAGAGCACAGTTATTATTATAGATCACAGTTATTATGGAGCACAGTTATTATTATGGGGCACAGTTATTATTATGGTGCACAGTCATTATTATAGAGCACAGTTATTATTATGGAGCACAGTTATTATTATAGAGTACAGTTATTATTATAGAGCACAGTTATTATTATGGAGCACAGTTATTATTATAGAGTACAGTTATTATTATGGGGCACAATTATTATTATAGTGCACAGTTATTATTTTGGAGCACAGTTATTATTATGGAGCACAATTATTATTATAGTGCACAGTTATTATTATGGGGCACAGTTATTATTATAGTGCACAGTTATTATTATAGAGCACAGTTATTATTATGGAGAACAGTTAATATGGTGCACAGTTATTATTATGGAGCACAGTTATTATTATGGTGCACAGTTATTATTATGGAGAACAGTTATTATTATGGTGCACAGTTATTATTATAGTGCACAGTTATTATTATGGAGCACAGTTATTATTATGGAGAACAGTTATTATTATGGTGCACAGTTATTATTATGGAGCACAGTTATTATTATAGAGCACAGGTATTATTATTATTATTATTATTATTATTATTATTATTATGGTGCACAGTTATTATTATGGAGAACAGTTATTATTATGGAGCACAGTTATTATTATGGGGCACAGTTATTATTATAGTGCACAGTTATTATTATGGTGCACAGTTAATATTATGGAGAACAGTTATTATTATGGTGCACAGTTATTATTATGGAGCACAGTTATTATTATGGAGAACAGTTATTATTATGGTGCACAGTTATTATTATGGAGCACAGTTATTATTATGGAGCACAGTTATTATTATGGAGCACCGTTATTATTATAGAGCACAGGTATTATTATAGAGCACAATTATTATAATGGAGCACAGTTATTATTATGGAGCACAGTTATTATTATGGAGCACAGTTATTATTATTATTATTATTATTATTATTATTATAGAGCACAGTTATTATTATGGAGCACAGTTATTATTATTGGGCACAGTTATTATTATAGAGCACAGTTATTATTATAGATCACAGTTATTATTATGGAGAACAGTTATTATTATGGAGCACAGTTATTATGGGGCACAGTTATTATTATAGTGCACAGTTATTATTATGGAACACAGTTATTATTATAGAGCACAGTTATTATTATGGTGCACAGTTATTATTATGGAGCACAGTTATTATTATGGAGAACAGTTATTATTATGGTGCACAGTTATTATTATAGAGCACAGTTATTATTATGGAGCACAGTTATTATTATGGAGCACAGTTATTATTATGGAGCACAGGTATAATTATAGAGCACAATTATTATAATGGAGCACAGTTATTATTATGGAGCACAGTTATTACTATGGAGCACAGTTATTATTATTATTATTATTATTATTATTATTATGGTGCACAGTTATTATTATGGAGCACAGTTATTATTATAGCGCACAGTTATTATTATAGAGCACAATTACTTTAATGGAGCAAAGTTATTATTAAAGAGCACAGTTATTATTATGGAGCACAGTTATTATTATGGAGCACAGTTATTATTATGGAGCACAGTTATTATTATGGAGCACAGGTATTATTATAGAGCACAATTATTATAATGGAGCACAGTTATTATTATGGAGCACAGTTATTATTATGGAGCACAGTTATTATTATTATTATTATTATTATTATTATTATTATTATGGTGCACAGTTATTATTATGGGGCACAGTTATTATTATGGAGCACAGTTATTATTATAGCGCACAGTTATTATTATAGAGCACAATTACTATAATGGAGCACAGTTATTATTATGGAGCACAGTTATTATTATAGAGCACAGTTATTATTATAGAGCACAGTTCTTATTATGGGGCACAGTTATTATTATAGTGCACAGTTATTATTATTATTATTATTATTATTATTATTATTATTATTATTATGGAGCACAGTTATTATTATGGAGCACTGTTATTATTATGCTAAACAGTTATTATTATGGAGCACAGTTATTATTATGGTGCACAGTTATTATTATGGAGCACAGTTATTATTATGGGGCACAGTTATTATTAAGGAGCACAGTTATTATTATGGAACAAAGTTATTATTATGGAGCACAGTTATTATTATAGAGCATAGTTATTATTATGGAGCACAGTTATTATTATAGAGCACAGTTATTATTATGGAGCACAGTTATTATTATAGAGCACAGTTATTATTATAGAGCACAGTTATTATTATGGAGCACAGTTATTATTATGGAGCACTGTTATTATTATGCTAAACAGTTATTATTATGGAGTACAGTTATTATCATGGAGCACTGTTATTATTATGCTAAACAGTTATTATTATGGAGCACAGTTATTATTATGGTGCACAGTTATTATTATGGGGCACAGTTATTATTATGGAGCACAGTTATTAATATGGAGCACAGTTTTTATTATGGAGCACAGTTATTATTATGGAGCACTGTTATTATTATGGAGCACAGTTATTATTATGGGGCACAGTTATTATTAAGGAGCACAGTTATTATTATGGAACAAAGTTATTATTATGGAGCACAGTTATTATTATAGAGCATAGTTATTATTATGGAGCACAGTTATTATTATAGAGCACAGTTATTATTATAGAGCACAATTATTATAATGGAGCACAGTTATTATTATAGAGCACAGTTATTATTATGGAGCACAGTTATTATTATAGAGCACAATTATTATAATGGAGCACAGTTATTATTATGGAGCACAGTTATTATTATAGAGCACAGTTATTATTATGGTGCAAAGTTATTATTATGGAACACAGTTATTATTATGGAGCACAGTTATTATTATAGAACACAGTTATTATTATGGTGCACAGTTATTATTATAGTGCACAGTTATTATTATGGAGAACAGTTATTATTATGGTGCACAGTTATTATTATAGTGCACAGTTATTATTATGGAGAACAGTTATTATTATGGAGCACAATTATTATTATAGTGCACAGTTATTATTATGGGGCACAGTTATTATTATAGTGCACAGTTATTATTATGGAGCACAGCTATTATTATGGAGCACAATTATTATTATAGTGCACAGTTATTATTATGGAGCACAGTTATTATTAAAATGCACAGTTATTATTATGGAGCACAGTTATTATTATGGAGCACAGTTATTATTATAGAGCACAGTTATTATTATAGAGCACAATTATTATAATGGAGCACAGTTATTATTATAGAGCACAGTTATTATTATGGAGCACAGTTGTTATTATGGAACACAGTTATTATTATGGAGCACAGTTATTATTATAGAGCACAGTTATTATTATGGAGCACAGTTATTATTATGGAGCACAGTTATTATTATAGATCACAGTTATTATTATGGTGCACAGTTATTATTAAGGTGCACATTTATTATTATAGTGCACAGTTATTATTATGGAGCACAGTTATTATTATAGAGCACAGTTATTATTATAGAGCACAATTATTATTATAGTGCACAGTTATTATTATGGGGCACAGTTATTATTATGGAGCACAGTTATTATTATGGTGCAAAGTTATTATTATGGAACACAGTTATTATTATAGTGCACAGTTATTATTATAGTGCACAGTTATTATTATGGTGCACAGCTATTATTATGGAGCACAGTTATTATTATGGAGCACAGTTGTTATTATGGAACACAGTTATTATTATGGAGCACAGTTATTATTATAGAGCACAGTTATTATTATGGAGCACAGTTATTATTATGGAGCACAGTTATTATTATAGATCATAGTTATTATTATGGTGCACAGTTATTATTAAGGTGCACATTTATTATTATAGTGCACAGTTATTATTATGGAGCACAGTTATTATTATAGAGCACAGTTATTATTATAGAGCACAATTATTATAATGGAGCACAGTTATTATTATAGTGCACAGTTATTATTATGGAGTACAATTATTATTATAGTGCACAGTTATTATTATGGAGCACAGTTATTATTATAATGCACAGTTATTATTATGGAGCACAGTTATTATTATGGAGCACAGTTATTATTATGGTGCAAGGTTATTATTATGGAACACAGTTATTATTATAGAGCACAATTATTATAATGGAGCACAGTTATTATAATAGAGCACAGTTATTATTATGGAGCACAGTTATTATTATAGAGCACAATTATTATAATGGAGCACAGTTATTATAATAGAGCACAGTTATTATTATGGAGCACAATTATTATTATAGTGCACAGTTATTATTATGGAGCACAGTTATTATTATGGTGCACAGTTATTATTATGGAGCACAGTTATTATTATAGAGCACAGTTATTATTATAGAGCTCAGTTATTATTATAGAGCACAGTTATTATTATGGAGCACAGTTATTATTATGGAGCACAGTTATTATTATAGAGCACAGTTATTATTATGGGGCACAGTTATTATTATAGAGCACAGTTATTATTATGGAGCACAGTTATTATTATAGAGCACAGTTATTATTATGGTGCACAGTAGAGATGAGCGAGCACTAAAATGCTCGGGTACTCGTTATTCGAGACGAACTTTTCCCGATGCTCGAGTGCTCGTCTCGAATAACGAACCCCATTGAAGTCAATGGGAGACTCGAGCATTTTTCAAGGGGACCAAGGCTCTGCACAGGGAAGCTTGGCCAAACACCTGGGAACCTCAGAAAAGGATGGAAACACCACGGAAATGGACAGGAAACAGCAGGGGCAGCATGCATGCATGCCTCTGAGGCTGCTTAAATGCACCATTATGCCAAAATTATGGGCAACAGCATGGCCATGACAGAGTGACAGAATGAAGCTAGATAGCATCTAAAACATCCAATAATTGACCCTGACACTATAGGGTACGGCATGCAGAGGCAGCGGCAGCAGCGGCAGGCTAGAGAGTGGCATGGCGACATACCCTAAATGGACTCAGGCTTCAAACCAATGGGTGGCAGAGAGGAACCAAAGGAGGTGAGCAAGAAGCGCTCAAATAATATCGGTACATGATAAAAGTTTGCCAGTATATTTTGTGGATTACACAGCAGGGTGGCGACAAAGTTAACAAGTTTGTTGTGGAAGCCATGAAAACAACCCAAAATTCTGCCTGACACAGCTCGTTTGATAAGGGGACCATGTATGCCTACAGTTCATGCCAGTCGCTGCACTGGCTGCCAGTCTCCTTTCGAATACAGTTTAAAATAATAACCCTCATCCATAAAGCTCTGTATAATGTTGCACCCCCCTTCCTCTCCTCTCTTATCTCAGTATATCGCCCAACCCGTGCTCTTAGATCCGCCAGTGATCTTAGATTAACCTCTACTCTAGTGCGGACCTCCCACTCGCGTCTCCAAGACTTCTCTAGAGCTGCACCAATTCTATGGAATGCTCTGCCCCGGACTATCAGACTAATACCTAACCTCCAAAGTTTCAAACGTGCTCTTAAAACCCATTTCTTTAGGCAAGCCTATAACACTCATTAACTGCATGAAGTTTTAACTCTTCTACTAACCCGTCCTGTGTCGTCCTCCCATCTGTTATCCAGCAACCAACAGGCACCAGACTTCTCTGCAGTCCCATTCACCCTGGACCTGGTATATAAGATGACGGCTGAGTGGTTCAAGCGACAGCAATTCCATTTATTATATTTTGTTCTATTCCCTAAGAAGAATGGCTTGACCATTAAAAATTCTTTTACCTTGTGTTACCCCATCATCTTCATAAACCGTAAGCTCTGGCGAGCAGGGACCTCACTCCTGTTGTTCCATACAAATGTTGTGCTCTGTTACATTACATTTGTATTTGTTTCCTATGATTTGTAAAGCGCTACGGAATATGATGGCGCTATATAAATAAAGATTATTATTATTATTATTATGGAGGCAGTGAACTAGTAGTAGATTAAAGGTGCTGCAGTTAAAACTATGCTGCAGCACCTTTAATCTACTACTACTTCACTGCCTCCATACATCGTCCCCTTATCAAACGAGCTGTGTCAGGCAGAATTTTCAGGTGTTTCACCAGATACATAGTGGAACTCGGCCCATCTGTCGCCGCCATGCTGGAGACCTGAAGTTGCAATCATAGCAGCGCAATATGGATGCCCCATACTGTCGCTCTTAATCATGGAACCATTTCCGAAAAAAATATTAAAAATAGAACCACTATGCTATTCCATTATTCCTATGTGAAATATTCAAACGACCCGGCCTGCTTTGAAAATTATAATTTTTTCAAAGTAAACACTTCTGGCCCCCAAGCCCATTTTGGGTGGGGAGGAGCCGAGAGACAGGGGCTTGGACAAGCTCGCCTGGCAGCGGACCGCCAGCTCCATCCCAAGATTAGGCAGCCTCAGAGGCATCCATGCATGCTGCCCCTGCTGTTTCCTGTCCATTTTGCCTCCACGATCCTCCACAGCGTCCACCAATGTCTCCATGCGCAACTTTCAACTCTCTATACCCCAGACGCTGGAGCACGAGAGGATATGCAGCACATCATCCCCTTATCAAACGAGCTGTGTCAGGCAGAATTTTCAGGTGTTTCACCAGATACATAATGGAACTCGGCCCATCTGTCACCATGCTGAAGACCTGAAGTTGCAATCATAGCAGCGCAATATGGATGCCCCAGTAGTCACTCTTAATCATGGAAGTCGTCTCCATGGCTGCCTCCACATGTCGTCCCTTTATCAAACGAGCTGTGTCAGGCTCATTTTTCGGGTGTTTCACCAGATACGTTATGGAACTTGGTCACTATGTTGCCACCATGCTGTGTTATCGACTAAATATACCATCAACCTTTTGTTCACATAGGAAATCATTTCAGTGCTTCTTGCTCACCTCCTTTGGTGAAACCTGAGTCCATTTAGGGTATGTCGCCATGACACTCTCTAGCCTGCCGCTGCTGCCGCTGCCTCTGCATGCCGTCCCCTATAGTGTAAGGGTCAATTATTGGATGTTTTAGATGCTATCTAGCCTCATTCGGTCACTCTGTCATCGCCATGCTGTTGCCCATAGTTTTGGCATAATGGTGCGATTAGGCAGCCTCAGAGGCATCCATGCATGCTGCCCCTGCTGTTTCCTGTCCATTTCTGTGGTGTTTCCATCCTTTTCTGAGGTTCCCAGGTGTTTGGCCAAGCTTCCCGTGCAGAGCCTTGGCCCCCTTGAAAAATGCTCGAGTCTCCCATTGACTTCAATGGGGCTCATTATTCGAGACGAGCACTCGAGCATCGGGAAAAGTTTGTCTCGAATAACGAGTACCCGAGCATTTTAGTGCTCGCTCATCTCTAGTGATTAGGCAAGAGTCGGGGTCACAGAGGGTGATTCACTACTTAGACGATTTCCTGTGTGTGGGCCCGAGTAAGGGATGGGGGTGTTGGGTGTTGCTGCAGACGCTGGAATACGTGTTCCATAAATTTGGGGTACCTCTAGCAAAAGACAAAACGGAGGGCCCTGTCACTTGTTTGTGTTTTTTGGGAATTGAGATAGATTCAATGACGATGGAGTGTCGGTTGGAGGATTTGCGAATAAGAGTACAGGAAGCGATTGTTAAGACAAAAATATCTTTCAAAAAGTTACAGTCATTGTTGGGAAAATAAAATTTTGCTTGTCGTATCATGCCAATGGGGAGGGTTTTCTGTAGGAGACTGGCGCAGGCGACGACGGGGGTAAGACGGCGGGAATTCCTGATTAGATTAAAGCGGAAACATAGGAATGATTTGCGGGTTTGGGATAATTTTCTTGTAAGTTACAACGGCAAGACCCTGTGGATGGAGGAACCAGTGTCTAGCATAGCACTAGATTTATTCACAGATGCTGCAGGTTCGGTGGGCTTTGGGGCGTTTTTTCAAGGGAAATGGAGTGTGGGCAGCTGGCCAGGGAGCTGAGTGGAGTCAGGATTCACAAAAAACCTCTGCCTGCTGCAGTTGTTTCCCATCATTGTGTCAGTTGAATTGTGGGGTACACAGCTGGGTAACAAGTGTGTGGTATTCCACTGAGACAATATGGCGGTGGTGGACGTCATCAACAAACAGTCAGCCTCATCTTCACCAGTGATAAAATTGCTACAACATTTGGTGTTATTATGTTTAAGGTGGAACATAATGGGGGTAATTTACTAAGAGCCCAATTCGCGTTTTTACGTCGGGTTGGCCTAAAATTACCGTTTTGCGTTGAATTGCCCTGGGTTTTTGGCGCACAAGATCGGATTGTGGCGCATCGGTGCCGGCATGCGTGCGACGGAAATTCAGGGGCGTGGCCATCGGAAAACCCGTCGGATTCGTAAAAACCTCCGTATTTTTTTTAAAAAATGTGTCGCTTGACACGCACTTACCTGCACCCAGCATAGCTTGGTGAACTTTGGCGGACCTCGGCGGACTTCAGCGCAGCAGCGAAACCTGGTGGACATCGGGCACACTACCTTAGTGAATAGCCGGAAGACACGAATCAGCGTCGGAGAACCCGCCGCTGGATCGTGAATGGACCAGGTAAGTAAATCTGCCCCAATGTTTAAGGCTGTGCATGTCCCAGATGTGGACAATAACATTGCCGATGCATTGTCTCGTCTACAGTTAGACAGATTTCGGAGTCTGGTGCCAGAGGCAGCGAGAGAACCATTGCAATGTCAGGGGATTAAGTTTGGTAAGGTTTCTTCATTGGATTCGGCGATCGTTGTCCCCGGCTACCTGGGAAGCGTACAGAAAGGTTTGGAAGAGTTGGTTTTTGTTCACAGATGAATGGGTGGCTTTGGGTGAGCAAAGGGCGATCAATTGTTCTGCTTTATGGCGTTACTGTTTGATGGAGGGGTGTCGGGGTCAGTGATACATAAGAATCTGGCAGCGCTATCCTTTTTGTTTAAATTGCTGGGGGGTGAAGACTCGACACAAGCTTTTTTGATAAGACAAGCAACTAAGGATTTTGTAAAGCAAGGGTCAGACAGGACGGCAGAAGACCTGTGTCTTTTGAGTTGTTGGGTAAAATAATGCAAGAGTTGGGGGCAGTTTGTAGGTCAAGTTATGAGGTTTTGTTGTTTCGGTTAGCGTATTCTTGGGCATTTTTGGGGGGCTTTTCGCATAGGGGAGTTGGTTAGCAGTAATCGGAAGAGTGAAGGGGGAGTGCAGGTCAGACATGTTAAGAAGGTGAATGAGGCTATGCATATTTGGTTGTTTGGGTCAAAGACAGATAGAAAGGGGAAGGGGTTCTTAAAATTACATAGATTGGTGGGATGTAATTTTTGCCCGGTGTATGAGGCCTTTCTGGATGTACGGTGGCAAGAGGGCAGATCTTTACTAGTACACGAGGATTGTTCTGCCCTTTCCAAGTTTCAGTTTCTTGCAGTTTTTAGGGGATGTTTGGCTCAGATTGAATTATGCCCGGGGGAATAAAGCTCTCATTCCTTTAGGATTGGGGCAGCCATAGAGGCGGCAAGGGGGGGAATGAGGAAGGAGGAGATTATGAGAATTGGCAGATGGGAGTCACAGCGGTTCAAATCTTTTGTCAGGCCAGGACTGTTGGAGTAACAGAAGTGGGAAAGGGTAGTTAGGGGGGAGGTTTTGGGTTTGAATAAACAAAAAAGAGAAAAATATGGTAACGGCTCACCCCTCTGAAGGCTGCAGTTGTCTCAATGTGAATTTCGGCCGGGTGCACGGAAAGTCCCTTTAACTGCCTGGAAATCCAGTATAAACATTATTATAGAAGAAGCAAAAATACATATGAGGGCGGGAGATCCAGCATCCAAAAAAATTTTTGTCTCCTTTTGTTTTGGTTGTTTTTTGTGTCTCCATGTTCTTCACCGTGTTTATTTTTTAAAGAGAAGAAAATTAAAATATTCTACTATGTCTTAACAGCGATTCTTCACTGACATTTTTTGGATGCTGGATCTCCCGCCCTCATATGTATTTTTGCTTCTTCTATAATTTTGGGTTTGAATGTTGCTGTTGAAATACTGTTTATATTTCTCAGGGGCAGGAAAATGTGTTGTGTGGGTTTTTGGCAATTCTTTCGTGTACTGGGCAGAGGAAGGCTAAGCTCCGGCTTTGTGGTAGGTCATTGGGTTTAATCCCAGATCAGGTGAGTGTGCACTGGTTGGGTTTTCGTGGCCTAACGTGGAGCAGAGTGTGGCCTAAGCTGCAGGAGTGTTTTCGTAGATGGGGTCCACCGAATGTGTTGATGTTGCATGTTGGGGGGAATGATATTGGGAATTTTCCAATTCGCCCTGTCCAATTCACACTCCAAATAATCCTGGTAGATTGATTAGATTGTGAGCCCCATTGGGGACAGGGACTGGTCTGTGCAGCGCTGCGTTATCTGTGTGCGCTATATAAATAAATAATCATCAAATCATGAGACTGTCTAAATATATTATCTGATTTTCATCAACTGGTGCACCAGTCACAGGACCTCTGCACCAGCCACAGGACCTCAGCCCCGGCCCCAGGACCTCAGCCCCGGCCTCAGGACCTCAGCCCCGGCCTCAGGACCTCAGCCCCGGCCTCAGGACCTCAGCCCCGGCCTCAGGACCTCTGCACCGGCCGCAGGACCTCAGCCCCGGCCGCAGGACCCCAGCCCCGGCCACAGGACTTCAGTCCGGCCACAAGACATCACTGATCACTGCTGGGATGTGCTCGTCTCTTCTTCCAGTCTCTCCCTCAGTTCTGTGACTGTTGTGGGTTTCTTGGCCAGAACTTTGTCACCAAGGACTTTCCAGGGCTTTTCTATTGGGTTTAGATCAGGACTCCGGGCTGTGGCCATTTCATTGTTTCGGTGTCTACTGCTTCAAGGATCTGCTTCACCTGTTTTTATATGTGACAGGGGGCAACGTCCTGCATGAAAATGGCTGCTGATTGAATGATGAACGCAAGGAAGGAGCCACAAGTTATTGTAGAAGGTTCTGATACTTTAATGGCTGGGCACATGGAGAGGCAGGGATGTCACCAGTTACCCCTCTCCCACCGCTCACGTCTGTGTGTAATCTATAGTATTGTTACATTCATCAAAAATATATATGCAGTGTCCTGTGTATAGTGCAGGGGGCGCAGGATTCAGGACTTCTGGAATCTGACCCCTCCTGCGCTGCTCCGACAGAGGTCAACAACATTTTTTTGGTGCATTTCTACCATGGGGCGTGCAGCACAATTCTGTCAGACTTTGCATGATAAATGTGTGGCATGGTCTGTCTGTGCACAGGAGCGCCCCCTTCAGTGCAGAATAGTGCAGCACAAATGTGTTGCTGACACTTCTTAAATACCTTAAAGAGGACCTGTCACCCATAAATTCGGCAATAGGAGATGTTACAGAGCTCAGCTTTGATTTTCCCACGGCTTTATATAAACTTAATGCTGAGCTTTGATTGGTTGCCGTGGGCAACTAGAATAGTTTTACCTCAGACGCTTGTGATAAATCTCCCCCTATGTATTTATATCTCATATTTTATAGGATTTTTTTGTATATGTACTTTACACCTCAGTTACATTACCATTTGTAATTGTTTTAGTTATTTGGACCTGATGAAGTAGGTTCCTAATCCACTGCTGAGTGGAGAAGCCGTGCTGGTGCATGTGGTGCCTTACTGCATCACTAATGATAGATCTGAGCCATTGTGTCGTCCCATGGAAATATATGGTAACATAAGTAAAAAAACAAAACTATATATACTCTAGTATAAGCCGAGTAACCCCTAATTTTACCACCAAAAAAACCTATTGACTCGAGTATAAGCCGAGGGTGGGAAATGCATTGGTCACAGTCTCCCAGTATACAGCCTGCCAGCCCCCTGTAGTATACAGCCAGCCAGCCCCCATGTATTATACAGCCAGCCAGCCCCCATGTAGTATACAGCCAGCTCCTCGTAGTATATATACAGCCTGCCAGCCCCGCGTAGCATACAGCCAGGCAGCCCCGCGTAGCATACAGCCAGCCTGCCACCTCCTCGTAGTATATATATACAGCCAGCCAGCCCCGTGTAGCATACAGCCTGCCACCTCCTCGTAGTATATATACAGCCAGCCAGCCCCGCGTAGCATACAGCCAGCCAGCCCCGCATAGCATACAGCCTGCCACCTCCTCGTAGTATATATAGAGCCAGCCAGCTCCGCGTAGCATACAGCCTGCCAGCCCCGCGTAGCATACAGCCTGCTAGCCCCTGTAGTATAGAGCCTGCCAGCCCCGCGTAGCCTACAGCCTGCCAGCCCCGCGTAGCCCAAAGCCTGCCCGCCGAATCCCCGATGCTCGTTGCGCCAGAGGGTGAGTATGTAAGTAAATTTTTTAATTGACTCGTGTATAAGCCGAGGTGAGGTTTTCCAGCACTATTTTTGTGCTGAAAAACTCGGCTTATACACGAGTATATACAGTAACAGTATTTTAAGCTTATTTCATAAATTGTATATATTCTAAAGAACGGTATCGGGGGCAGGTGGTAGCGTGGGGGTACACCAAAGTGCAAGTGTGCTTGGGTTACAACCACTAAATACTTGTGGATGATTTCATTTAACGTCTCACATGTCATGAAAAAAAGTAAGGATGGTTCTGATATGTAAAGCCGTTCCCAAGGAATCTTTATTTAAAGAAGAACAGCAAAGATTGACCTGGACTCTTAGTCTCCAATGACCCCCGGCCACAAAGGGCTATTCTGGGATTTCTCTCTATTCTGAACATGAAAATGGCTTCTCCCCGTGTGGCTTCTCTCAGGCCTTAACTAAAAGATCAATTTGTCTCTATAAAAACATTGCCACATTTTGAACATGAAAACGTCATTCCCGGGTAAATCCTCTGATCGTTTACAATACGAGTTTTCTGAGCAAAACATTTCTTACATTCTAAACATGAAAATGACTTCTCTGTGTGGCTTCTCTCATGTCTTATAAGATAAATCTTCTCTATAAAACATTTCCCACATTCTGAACAGGAAAACGGTTTCTCCCCCGTGTGCCGTCATTGGTGTTTTAGGAGATCGGATTTCAGAGTGAAACTTTTCCCACATTCTAAACACAAGTATGGCTTCTCCCCTGTGTGAATTCTTTGGTGGGTTACAAGATGAGTTTTCTGGGAAAAACACCTGTCACATTCTGAGCATGAAAATGGCTTCTCCCCTGTGTGAGTTCTCAAGTGTAAGACAAGATGTGATTTGTTGGTAAAGCATTTGCCACACTTTGAACATGAATATGGCTTCTCCCCTGTGTGAATTCTCTCGTGTCTAACGAGTTCTGATTTATATTTATAACATTTACTACATTCTGAACAAGAAAAGGTCTTCTCTCTGGTCCGTCCATTAGGATGTTCCAGGCGCTCATAATATCCATCTTCTGTGATCTGAATCTCGGAATATATCAGCTACTCCTCTGAGCTCTGGGTAAAGACATCTGTGGAGAGGAAAAGGGCCACAGAAAAGCGAGTAGATCAAATGTTATTACTGTTATTATTAGAGATTATAATACATTTATTTATAAAATGTTAAATTCTCTTATGTCTGCCACATTCTGAACACAAAATCTATAAAATACATCGGTTTCCTGAATGAATTCTCAGATCTAAAGCTCTGATTTTAGTGTAAAACTTCTTTCGCATTCCGGACAAGAATGATATATATTTCTATATGGGATCATTTATGGCTTTAAGGGGTTATCCGGGTTTAAACATTTTTTTATGTCCGGGCTGGGGAGGGCTATTTAAACATAATAAACATCTACTTACCTCCTCCGGTGCTGCCGATGTCCCGCGCCGCGGCCCGTCTTCTCCGTGCGCCGGTTTCATTACACCGGCGCACAGGGAGCTTCCGGCCGGCCGGAAGCTCCCATGCGCACCATCTCCCAGCGCTTACAACGCTGAGAGATAGGGACGCATGGGAGGAGCCGTCCACATCGCGGACCGGAAGCTCCCTGTGCGCGGCTTCCGTGCCCCTGTTTGTTTACAGGGGCACGGATCGAAGTGACCGCGGCGCGGGACATCGGCGGCGCTGGAGGGGGTAAGTCCATGTTTATTATGTTTAACTAGCCCTCCCCAGCCCGGCCATAAAAAAAAATTTAAACCCGGATAACCCCTTTAATAGTTGTAGTGGTAAGTAATTACATCTCCTCTCTGTACAATCCAGAGGTTATAGGTATGGGCTCCGTTACCACGAAGTTCAATTTATTATGCAAAAAAAAAAAAAAAAAAAAAGACGCCACTCAGCTTTATACATGGAAGAATAAAAAAAAAAATTATACATTTTTTTTAAGGTGGGGAGTAAACATTGGAAACACAAAAACAAAAAAAGAGCCTGGTCATTAAGGAGTTAAAGAAATGGCTATAGGGAAAAGGGGACAGACGTATTTGATAATAAGATACAGAGGTATTTTAGTGAATCTTAGGTCTAGGGCTTCGGGGATCTCCTGGTCCACCAAATAAACGCATCTATGAATAGTGCCCTATAAATCAACCATTTGAAACCATTTTTTTGTTTCATCAAGTTTTACTTCTTTCAAATATATACATGTATTTACATCAATTCATTTTCATTTTCTTAAATCTTCTTATATATTATAACATTTTTTCGGCTAGTGTACGTACGTCCTAGTGAGTGTGCTATCACATGAATTTTGAAGATATAAAGAAATTCACCTCATTTGGCGTTCTAGTAGTTTTTTTCTTCGCAACACTCACATGTTTGGAGGCCCCAGGGCTGAGACTGCCTTGTCTCTGACTGTTGGACAGAGTGGTATCGTCCACCTGCTGTGACGTTTCGAGGGACACGCCCCCTTCCTCAGACGTGTCCCTCGAAACGTCACAGCAGGTGGACGATACCACTCTGTCCAACAGTCAGAGACAAGGCAGTCTCAGCCCTGGGGCCTCCAAACATGTGAGTGTTGCGAAGAAAAAAACTACTAGAACGCCAAATGAGGTGAATTTCTTTATATCTTCAAAATTCATGTGATAGCACACTCACTAGGACGTACGTACACTAGCCGAAAAAATGTTATAATATATAAGAAGATTTAAGAAAATGAAAATGAATTGATGTAAATACATGTATATATTTGAAAGAAGTAAAACCTACCATCAGAAATCTACCTGTTAAGGAGAAGAAGAAATTTCCTTAGCGGCACTGCAATAAAGTAAAGGATGGGTGCACGCTACAACCGGACAGCCACGTCCTTCCAAATATAGGAAAACAAAAGCGAACGGCGCTCCAAAATAGTGGAATAATTCAAGTGGTGAAAGCCTCGCTTTAGAAAGGCTTTAGATGAAGCTGAAACGTAGCAGCTTGGGAATTAACTCCACTTGAATTATTCCACTATTTTGGAGTGCCGTTCGTTTGTATAGACACAAGCAGTCTATAATGTTAAAGGTAGGTTAAAGGGGTCGTCCGGTTAGGCCCTATGCTTAGCCTAATTTACTGATTGGTGGGGGCCTCAGTGATGGGACCCCCACAGATCATGAGAACAGGGGTCTGATGTACCCCCGAGATGAGCGGAGCAGCTGATCGCACAAGTGCACCCCCCCCCCCATTCCTCTCTATGGAGCTGACGGAGATTGCCGAGCGCCGTACTCAGCGATCTCTATCAGCTCTATAGATATGAAGGGGCCGCCCCATCCACTTACTACAACCAGACACCCCTTTAGTTTGAACATTGAGAGATAGAACATCAAAAAATCAAATCCAGAAATCACATTGTATAAAATTTATTTGCATTCTGCTGAGATAAACAACTATTTCATCTCCTACCAACCATTAAGAGCTCCGGCTCCTACAGACCAGTTATTAAAATATGGATGAAATACACAACTCGTGGGGCATCCGTGATCCTGAGGAAGGTGAGAGATCAGCCTAAAACTACCGGGTAGGAACTTGTAGCAGCTGGGACCACAGTCACCATGAAAGAAGTAAATGGCTTCTCCCCTGTGTGGCTTCTCCCTAGTGTGGCTTCTCTTCTGTATAAAAAGCTCTAAATGAAAGTTGCATTTTTGTGACATTCTAAATATCATCAAGAACATGAAAATGGTTTTTCAGCTGTGTGAATTCTCTGGTGTTGTAACAGATTTCTTTTCTCAGCAAAGCATTTCCCACAATCTGAACACAACTATGGCTTCTCGCCTGTGTGCATTCTACGATGTGCAGCAAGACTTGATTTGCGAGCGAAACATTTTCCACATTCAGAGCATGAAAATGGCTTCTCCCCTGTGTGAATTCTCTCATGGTTAACAAGGGCTGATTTCAGAATAAAACATTTCCCACATTCTGAACATGAAAACGGCTTCTCCCCTGTGTGAATTTTCTTATGGAATTCAAGACTTTTCTTTATAGAAAAACATTTACCACATATGACACATGAAAATGACTTCTCTCCTGTGTGAATTCTCTGATGTATTACAAGTTCATATTTCAAGCTAAAACTTTTACCACATTCGGGGCATGAAAATGGCTTCTCCCCTGTGTGAATTCTCTGATGGTATAAAAGTTCTGATTTTAGCCTAAAACATTTACCACATTCGGGACATGAAAATGGCTTCTCCCCTGTGTGAATTCTCTGATGGTATACAAGTTCTGATTTTATCCTAAAACATTTACAACATTCGGGACATGAAAATGGCTTCTCCCCTGTGTGAATTTTCTGATGGCTAACAAGGCTTGATTTCGCAATAAAAGATTTTCCACATTCTGAACATGAAAATGGCTTTTCCCCTGTGTGAGTTCTCTGATGGTTTACAAAATCTTTTTTCCACCTGAAACATTTACCACATTCGGGACATGAAAATGGCTTCTCTCCTGTGTGAATTCTCTGATGGTTTACAAAATCTTCTTTCAACCTAAAACATTTACCACATTCGGGACATGAAAATGGCTTCTCTCCTGTGTGAATTCTCTGATGGATAACAAGGCTTGATTTCACAGTAAAAGATTTTCTACATTCTGAACATGAAAATGGCTTCTCTCCTGTGTGAGTTCTCTGATGGCTTACAAGTTCTCTTTTAGTAGTAAAACATTTACCACATTCTGAACATGAAAATGGCTTCTCCCCTGTGTGAATCATTTGGTGTAGTATAAGATGTGCGTTACTGGGAAAACATCTGCTGCATTCAGAGCATGAAAATGACTTCTCCCCTGTGTGAATTCTCTGGTGTCTATAAAGATCTTTTTTATCTATAAAACCTTTGCCACATTCTAAACATGAATGTCGCTTCTCCCCCGTGTGAGTTCTCTCATGTTTATAAAGATTTCTTTTCTCTTTAAAACCTTTCCCACATACTAAACATAGATATGGCTTCTCTCCCGTGTGAGTTCTCTCATGTCTAATAAGTAATGATTTAAACTTGAAACATTTGACACAATCTGAACATGAAAATGTCTTCTGCCCAGTGGAAGCTCTTAGTTGTCCGTCTCCTCTTTGGCGGCCTCTTTTCTTCCTCTTAGTCTGGGATGTATCAGAACAGAAGCCCAATGTAATAGGATCAGATGATGGGTCATTGCTGGGAAGGGCGGAGGGTAAATCCGTTTTTCTGGCGCCATTTTTATATGTATCTTGTGTAATCTCACAATCATCTGCTGTGATATCTGTAGACATCAGATGTTCCTCTGAACTCTGGGCGATGGCACCTGCCGGGAATAACAGGATCAGTGATTATTACGCTGATAAAATCTCTAATGATAATAATATTTTATACAAGTAGTGGAGACTTGTCCCATGTTGGGCAGAGAGAGGAGAAGAGCGGAGAAATCCGGCCGTGGCTTTCTGAGACTGAGTATGTTTGATGGTGGAGCTTTGGAGAATACGAGTTCTCCTCGTCAGACATGATCTTATCCATAATACAGAAAACTCACAACATTTATAGATTTAAGGGAAAGAGGAAGGAAAGAATTGGAGTATAAATTGTTGCAGAGATTGACCCCGACCTCTGACCTGGAGGCCACGAGCAGATAAGAGCCAGCGCTGGCTTGTCGTGCCTCAGCTTTAGTTTATTGCCCTCCTGTTGTATATAAGTTGTCTGTGTATATATCAGTCAGGTGTCTTCTAGGTTGTTTAAGATCCTTTGATGACGACTATATTATACATTTCTTTATAAAAAGCTAAAATCTGTCTTGTCCAACATCTCAGTTTTCAGTGTAAATTGTGTAAATTCTACATTTTTATTTATCCTTATGTCCCAAGGTATGTTCTTAGTCAGCCTATACTACACCCCTACACCCCTGCACCCCTATACCTCTACATCCCTGCACCCCTATACCTCTACATCCCTGCACCCTTATACCTCTACATCCCTGCACCCCTATACCTCTACATCCCTGCACCCCTATACCTCTACATCCCTGCACCCCTATACCTCTACATCCCTGCACCCCAATACCTCTACATCCCTGCACCCCTATACCTCTACATCCCTGCACCCCTATACCTCTACATCACTGCACCCCAATAACTCTACATCCCTGCACCCCTATACCTCTACATCCCTGCACCCCTATACCTCTACATCCCTGCACCCCTATACCTCTACATCCCTGCACCTGCCCCCCTATACCTCTACATCCCTGCCCCCCTATACCTCTGCATCCCTGCACCCCAATACCTCTACATCCCTGCACCGTTATACCTCTACATCCCTGCACCCCTATACCTCTACATCCCTGCACCCCTATACCTCTACATCCCTGCACCCTTATACCTCTACATCCCTGCACCCCTATACCTCTACATCCCTGCACCCCTATACCTCTACATCCTTGCACCCCTATACCTCTACATCCCTGCACCTGCCCCCCTATACCTCTACATCCCTGCGCCCCTATACCCCTACATCCCTGCGCCCCTATACCTCTACATCCCTGCACCCCTATACCTCTACATCCCTGCACCCCTATACCTCTACATCTCTGCACCCCTATACCTCTACATCCCTGCCCCCCTATACCTCTGCATCCCTGCACCCCAATACCTCTACATCCCTGCACCCTTATACCTCTACATCCCTGCCCCCCTATACCTCTGCATCCTTGCACCCCTATACCTCTACATCCCTGCACCCCTATTCCTCTACATCCCTCACCCCTATACCTCTACATCCCTGCACCCCTATACCTCTACATCCCTGCACCCCAATACCTCTGCATCCCTGCACCCCAATACCTCTACATCCCTGCACCCTTACACCTCTACATCCCTGCCCCCTATACCTCTACATCCCTGCACCCCTATCCATCTACATCCCTGCACCCCTATCCTTCTACATCCCTGCCCCCTATACCTCTACATCCTTGCACCCCTATCCCTCTACATCCCTGACCCCTATATCTCTACATCCCGGCACCCCTATACCTCTACATCCCTGCACCCCTATACCTCTACATCCCTGCACCCCTATACCTCTATTGAAGAGCGGTGAGTGACGTCCATTTCTCTAACTTCTCGTTACTCGATTGCCTGTGCCATCTATGTGCCTAAGGACAGGAGCTCCACCATATTCAGATTGGGCCCCTACACGCATATGTTTTTCTCCATCTCAGGAACTTGAACACAGTTTATATTTTGCAAGACACGGAGTGGTGCCACTGGAATCTCTAGAGACTGTTACAGATCTATTATCTGGCTCATAACCCTGAAAACACAATCACCAATCAGGTTCTAGGACACATTTTGGGGAAGAGGAAAGAAAGGAGAACAGAAGAGGAATCAGTTCTATAAAGTAATGAATGATAAGTCCATCAGTACTCACCATCCTGGGGGTCCCCGACCCCAGCGTCATGTCCTCCTTCCCAGGCTCCCTCCTCCTCCTCCTCCTCCTCCGCCTCTTCTTCCTCCACCTTGGGGATCATCTTCTCCTCAGTGTCACTTCCATCCATGTTAAACTTTGCTACGGGGAAATAAATATGGACATCAATATCTCATGTAAAATATTTCCATCCAGAGATACATAAATTTCTGGTGAAGAATAAGAATTTCTATAAGAAAAGCCCCTGGTAAAACATCTACACACCATTCAGTCTATAGATACATACATAGATCTGCTCCGTGTCCAGTCAGGGTCTCAGTCCAAGCTCCTCCAGGTTCTTCCTCCAAGAAGTTCTCCTCATGTGAGTCCTGCTTGGGTCTCTTATACCCCCTGGTCTGCCCCTCTGGGAGATGTCCCACCCTAATGGTGAGAGAACTTCCTTCCATGTAAATGAAGGGCGTCGGTGCCACTTCCTAATCAGCCGGGCCCAGCACTTGTGACGCCTTCATTGTTCTCCTTTGTTCTGGGTTTATCATCCCGTCCTCAGACAACTGTGAGCAGGATGTGTCTTTCTCATGGAGCTCAATAACTTCATTTACAAGTGTTTACTAGGCCGAATGTCTCTGTGTGACTCCCATCCTCCACCTTAGAGAATGTGTATAAGGGATGGTTATTGTTGTCTCTTCCCCTGGTTCTAGGCCTTTCCCATTGTTTCTGTGAGAGTATCGGTCACATCTTACACTTTCATGAATATAAATCTATGTATCTGATATTTATACATCACCACAGCTCAGCTTCCATATTGTCCTCTAAAGACAATTTACCCCCTGTTAGAGATTTTTATCTGGGTCTCATACCCCCCATTGCATGGTGATTTTCAAATTAAATCTTTCATGGGTCCTGGTACCAGGAGGAGAGAACAAACCCAAGACGCAGACATTGCCTTTAACTGCACTCACATCACACTCTTTATTTCAAAAACCACAGTCATATATCAAAACAGAAAAAGCAGAATTGAGGGGAGTGAAGAAGGAGATAAGAATACTGTAATGCTATTGGCCATAATGAATTTACCAGCACATTCTCGGTAAAGGGTGATAGGCCTTGTTCACAGACATGTTTATCTACAGAATGTACAGAGAATGTCCCCAGAACCAAAGCATTTATGATAAGAAGGAGAACATACCGAAGGTCAATCATCTCTCACATCTGCCAAGGAGAAACCTTTACAGGCAGGTTACACAAAAATGGCTGAATCATGACATTAGTGTGACAATGGTCAGCGAACATGTCCGCTGTATCTAAAATGGCGGACAGTACGCAAGATGGCGTCTGAAACCAGTGCGATCTCCTTAACTCCCCCAGATCAGATATCATTGTGTCTGTGCCAGTTTTTCTGTCTTTGGATCGTGCACGTGTATGTATTTTTGTGTCGCGGCTGCACTTTGTCCAACACTTAATAAATCTTTGCACCTATAGAGGTGGGTTGTGCTTAGTCGCAGTTTGCGGCACATTTATTACTACAACTCAGCGCTGTACAATGAAAGTGCACAACCCCCCCCCCCCCCATGTCTGTTACATCATCTAATCTACTTGTTGTGTTACTCAAACAATTCTATCCAGACGCTTATTCTCTGCCATTTCCCATAAACCCCAATAACTTTATACATCACAGAAGTAACATACAACCCTCACAGATTCTTACAGCTAAAAATACATGACACATATGACACAGGTGGTTTTTTTTAACCCTGCCAAATACATTTTTGCATTTTAACTGAAAATTTTGGGTGCTGGAGTCCCACCTGTACATGGACTACATCTTATTGTTCTATTTCTGTCTTGGCATTTTCCCAGAGCCGCCATGACAGTTTCTTTGTAGAAGGATCACACTGGGAACTGCTGAGCTGTGGCTTCACTATTGTAGTTTTTATCTACTATTGTTTTGCTTATATCCCATACTGTACAGAGACAGCTAAGAGACGATTACACACCACAGACGGGTGGATACTGCTAGGACCGAACTGTGACCAAACTTTTCTGGTTTTCACTGAATAAAACCATTTGACTTCCCCTTCGGTTTGTGTACAATTGGGCAGCGGGAGATTCATTACATGAAATGTGAATGTGCAGCTGGTAAAACCTCTTAAACTGTTACCTAGAACTTTCAACCAGAAAAGCCTGACTGTGGAATAAGCTGATCCTGTGCACTGAGAGAAACAGAGGAGCCGCTTCTATCAGCTACTCACAGGTGTATTACATACAAATACTAAGTACCTCTGGGTCAGACTCTACCCAGGTTTAACCCGGGACAGGGTTACTATGGTCTGTAATATCACGGCTTGTGATAGTTACAAGTGAAATTCCACAAGGAATAAATGTCTCTAGATGTTTCATAATTGTCATTTGTAGAAATCTGATGGAATATTGACACTGTGGGGCTTATTTACTAAGGGTTCGCGCCACTCACTTTCATTGGATTTTGCGCCATTTTTGGGGATTGCACGGCAGGTGTTTATCAGGTGTTTGTGCTGGGAATGTGTCGCACGGGATTGGATTGTGGCGCAGCTGCGCTGCCTCCATGCAACAGATATTGGGGGGCGTGCCGTCTGACGTGTGAGCGCGGGATTTAACCCCTTAATGACTTGACCTTTTTTAGTTTTTTCACTTCCATTTTTCACTCACCACATTCAAAAATCTATAACTTTTTTATTTTTCCACATATAGAGCTCTGTGACGGCTTATTTTCTGTGTAACAAATTGCACTTCTTAGTGGCGCTATTTAATATTCCATGTCGTGTACTGGGAAGCGGGAAAAAAATTCCGAATGCAGTGAAAATTGTGAAAAAACACATTTGCGACGTTACGGAGCTGTGGGTGGTGTCATTTTTTTGCGACTTTTGATGGCGTTTTCATTGCTATTATTTTTAGGACTGAACGACCTTTTGATCACTTTTTATTAATTTTTTTATATTTCTTAAAATGGCAAAAAAAATGCCATTTTCGACTTTGGACGCTATTTTCCATTACGGGGTTAAACACAGTGAAAAAAACATTATTATATTTTGATAGATCGGGCATATTCGGAGGCGGCGATACCTAAAGTGTTTATGATTTTTACTGTTTATTTATATTTATATCAGTTCTAGGGAAAGGGGGGTGATTTGAATTTTTAGATTTTTTTATTATAATTTTTTTTTAAACTTTTTTTACTTTTACTATTTTTCAGACTCCCTAGGGTAAATTAACCCTAGGTTGTCTGATCGATCCTATCATATACTGCCATACTACAGTATATGGGGATTTTCCTCCTCATTCATTACAGTGTGCTGATAGCACATTGTAATAAATGGGTTAAAACGAGACAGCTTCGGGCCTTCATGAGACCCGAAGCTGTCATGGCAACGGATCGCCATTCCCCGTGACGTCATCGGAGAGCGATCATCCGCGGGAAGATCGACGTACTAGCACCAATCGCGGGTGTTTCCGGTGAGCCTTTGCTGCAATATGCAGCAAAGACTTACCGGCTATGGAGAGGGCTCGGCCCGCCAGCCCGGCCCGGCGCACGCTGTAGTAGTGCGGCGCGCGGCGTGAAGGGGTTAACTTGCAAATTGTTTTGCAAGACAATGCACTTAGATGCACCAGGAAACAGAAGGTAAACTCTGGGGACCTGAGCGGGGAAGTGACACATGAAGGATATCGGAGCACGATCTTAGTGACTCCCCGCACAGCGCATTATACACGGATAATGCACTTACATGCACCAGGAAGAAGAAGGTGAACTCCGGGGACCTGAGCGGGGAAGTGACACATGCAGGATATCGGGCGCAGGATCTTAGTGGCTCCCCGCACAGCGCATTATACACGGACAATGCACTTACATGCACCAGGAAGAAGAAGGTGAACTCCGGGGACCTGAGCGGGGAAGCGACACATGCAGGATATCGGGCGCACAATCTTAGTGGCTCCCCGCACAGCGCATTATACACGGACAATGCACTTACATGCACCAGGAAGAAGGAGGTGAACTCCAGGGACCTGAGCGGGGAAGTGACACATGCAGGATATCGGGTGCAGGATCTTAGTGACTCCCCGCACAGCACATTATACACGGACAATGCACTTACATGCACCAGGAAGAAGAAGGTGAACTCTGGGGACCTGAGCGGGGAAGCCACACATGCAGGATATTGGATGCACGATATTAGTGACTCCCCGCACAGCGCATTATACACGGACAATGCACTTACATGCACCAGGAAGAAGAAGGTGAACTCCGGGGACCTGAGCGGGGAAGTGACACATGCAGGATATCGGGCGCAGGATCTTAGTGACTCCCCGCACAGGGCATTCTTATCAGTCAATGCACTTTCGGTGAAATCCGCAGACCAGGTAAGTAAATGAGCCCCTTTGTAGTTGGATATTCCCTTATTCCGGAAAGTCATTTCCAGGACATGGCAGTCACATGGCCCTGGGAGCCGTCACGTCTGCAGGGATTTGCTTTTCCTATTGTTCAGGATGTTGAATTACACATTCCTCCTTGTAAACACTTGTAAATGAAGTTTCCATTACAAAGATGCCTTATTAATTGGGGGAGGGGATGATGATCCCATAACAAAGGACAAAAATACTCAGCCTCAAAGCAGCACCAACTCCCTTCATTTACATAAGGGAAGTTCTTTCACCATTAGGGGAATTGTCGCTCTTTTAGTGATTACTTGGAGTGAGGTTCACGTCTGATAAGGCCTTGCTATATACTATATACTATATACCCTCACAGAATTCACACATAAATATCCAAATTATCCCCCTCCTGTCCCCAGAACATAGAGGAAGCTGTAACCTAAAAAGTAAGAAAATTAATTAAAAACTACAAAAATGAAATGTGGCATCAATCATCATTTTCTGTTCCTCAATAGTTGAGCTTGTGATCTATTGAAATGCATATATACAGTATATACACATACAGCGGCTGGGGGTGGTCGCCCACTGACAAAGACACATACAGTTTATAATCTTAAGGGTAGGTTAAAGGGGTTGTCCGGTTAGGCCCTATCCTTAGCCTAATTTACTGATTGGTGGGGCCTCAGTGATGGGACCCCCACCGATCATGAGAACAGGGGTCCGATGTACCCCCGAGATGTGCAGAGCAGCTGATCGCACAAGTGCTCACCACCCTTCCCCCTCCCCATTCCTCTCCTGACAGAGATTGCCGAGCGCCGTACTCAGCGATCTCCATCGGCCCCATAGATATGAAGGGGCCGCCCCATCCACTCACTACAACCAGACAACCCCTTTAATGTGAACATTGAGAGATAGAACATCAAAAAATCAAATCCAGAAATCAGATTGTATAAAATTTATTTGCATTCTGCTGAGATAAACAAGTATTTGATCTCTTACCAACCATTAAGAGCTCCGGCTCCTACAGACCAGTTATTAAAATATGGATGAAATACAAAATGACTCGTGGGGCATCCGTGATCCTGAGGAAGGTGAGAGATCAGCCTAAAACTACCGGGTAGGAACCTGTAGCAGCTGGGACCACAGTCACCATGAAAGAAGTGCATGGCTTCTCCCCTGTGTGGCTTCTCCCCTGTGTGGCTTCTCTTGTGTATAAAAAGCTCTAAATGAAAGTTACATTTTTGTGACATTCTAAATATATGTTTTTCCCCCTCAATGTTAAAATTCTGTATATTTTCTATAAAATATTTAAGAACATGAAAATGGTTTTTAAGCTGTGTGAATTCTCTGGTGTTGTAACAGATTTCTTTTCTCAGCAAAGCATTTCCCACAATCTGAACACAAATATGGCTTCTCCCCTGTGTGCATTCTATGATGTGCAGCAAGACTTGATTTGTGAGCGAAACATTTTCCACATTCAGAGCATGAAAATGGCTTCTCCCCTGTGTGAATTCTCTGATGGTTAACAAGGGCTGATTTCAGAATAAAACATTTCCCACATTCAGAGCATGAAAATGGCTTCTCCCCTGTGTGAATTCTCTCATGGTTAACAAGGGCTGATTTCAGAATAAAACATTTCCCACATTCTGAACATGAAAATGGCTTCTCCCCTGTGTGAATTCTCTGATGGTTAACAAGGCCTGATTTCAGAATAAAACATTTCCCACATTCTGAACATGAAAATGGCTTCTCCCCTGTGTGAATTCTCTGATGGTTTACAAGTTCTCCTTTAGTAGTAAAACATTTCCCACACTCTGAACATGAAAATGGCTTCTCCCCTGTGTGAGTTCGCTGATGGTTAACAAGCTCTGATTTCTGAATAAAACATTTCCCACATTCAGAGCATGAAAATGGCTTCTCCCCTGTGTGAATTTTCTTATGGAATTCAAGACTTTTCTTTATATAATAACATTTACCACATATGACACATGAAAATGGCTTCTCCCCTGTGTGAATTCTCTGATGGTATACAAGTTCATATTTAAAACTAAAACTTTTACCACATTCGGGACATGAAAATGGTTTCTCCCCTGTGTGAATTCTCTTATGCCTAACAAGTTTTGATTTTTCAATAAAAGATTTTCCACATTCTGAACATGAAAATGGCTTCTCTCCTGTGTGAATTCTCTGATGGTTTACAAAATCTCCTTTCAACCTAAAACATTTACCACATTCGGGACATGAAAATGGTTTCTCTCCTGTGTGAATTCTCTGATGGTTTACAAAATCTTCTTTCAACCTAAAACTTTTACCACATTCGGGACATGAAAATGGCTTCTCTCCTGTGTGAATTCTCTGATGGATAACAAGGCGTGATTTCACAGTAAAAGATTTTCCACATTCTGAACACGAAAATGGCTTCTCGCCTGTGTGAATTCTCTGATGGTTTACAAAATCTTTTTTCCACCTAAAACATTTACCACATTCGGGACATGAAAATGGCTTCTCTCCTGTGTGAATTCTCTGATGGTTTACAAAATCTTCTTTCAACTTAAAACATTTACCACATTCGGGACATGAAAATGGCTTCTCCCCTGTGTGAATTCTCTGATGGATAACAAGGCTTGATTTCACAGTAAAATATTTTCCACATTCTGAACATGAAAATGGCTTCTCTCCTGTGTGAATTCTCTGATGGTTTAAAAAATCTTCTTTCAACCTAAAACATTTACCACATTCGTGACATGAAAATGGCTTCTCCCCTGTGTGAATTCTCTGATGGATAACAAGGCTTGATTTCACAGTAAAAGATTTTCTACATTCTGAACATGAAAATGGCTTCTCTCCTGTGTGAGTTCTCTCATGTTTACAAAGATTTGTTTTCTCTGTAAAACCTTTTCCACATTCTAAACATAGATATGGCTTCTCTCCCGTGTGAATTCTCTCATGTCTAATAAGTGATGATTTAAACCTGAAACATTTGACACATTCTGAACATGAAAATGTCTTCTGCCCAGCGGAAGCTCTTAGTTGTCCGTCTCCTCTTTGGCGGCTTCTTTTCTTCCTCTTAGTCTGGGATGTATCAGAACAGAAGCCCAATGTAATAGGATCAGATGATGGGTCATTGCTGGGAAGGGCGGAGGGTAAATCCGTTTTTCTGTCACCATTTTTATATGTATCTTGTGTAATCTCACAATCATCTGCTGTGATATCTGTAGACATCAGATGTTCCTCTGAGCTCTGGGCGATGGCATCTGCCGGGAATAACAGGATCAGTGATTATTACGCTGATAAAATCTCTAATGATAATAATATTTTATACAAGTAGTGGAGACTTGTCCCATGTTGGGCAGAGAGAGGAGAAGAGCGGAGAAATCCGTCCGTGGCTTTCTGAGACTGAGTATGTTTAATGGTGGAGCTTTGGAGAATACGAGTTCTCCTCGTCAGACATGATCTTATCCATAATACAGAAAACTCACAAAATTTATAGATTTAAGGGAAAGAGGAAGGAAAGAATTGTAGTATAAATTGTTGCAGAGATTGACCCCGACCTCTGACCTGGAGGCCACGAGCAGATAAGAGCCAGCGCTGGCTTGTCGTGCCTCAGCTTTAGTTTATTGCCCTCCTGTTGTATATAAGTTGTCTGTGTATATACCATTCAGGTGTCTTCTAGGTTGTTTAAGATGACAACTATGTTATACATTTCTTTATAAAAAGCTAAAATCTGTCTTGTTCAACATCTCAGTTTTCAGTGTAAATTGTGTTAATTCTACATTTTAAAATTAAGCAAAATGAGACAGGGGCGCACCTGCCATGAGGTGAGTTGAGAATCTCCCTCAGGCGGCGCGCCTCCTTCTGTACGAGGGGGCGGCACCGTGCTCCCGCCAGCCAGCCCGCACCGTTCTCCCACCTGCCCTCCGTCCCGCAATCCAGGCGACAAGAGACTCCCTGCGCCAGCTAGCACTGAGCTGCTGCCCGCCCCTTCTGCTGGTCGGCAAGCACCGAGTTCCTGCCGGCCGCCCGGAACCGAGCTCCCGTTTGCACGCCCTCCGGCCACCACCATTCTCCCGCATGCGCTCTAGTCCCTGCCTGCCGAAACCAAGCTGCCCGTCCACAGGCACCGCGCTACCGCCCGCGCGCACCATGTGACCGGCCGTTGGCTGGGACCATGCGACCGCCTGCAGGCCGCCACCATTCTCCTGCCCATGCTATGACCGGGACAAGCTCTTAAGTGGCCGCTTGGCACCTGGCCGGCATGCACCGATCTTCCGCCCGCCGACCACCTGTATATGTGTATGTGCGTGTATATGTGTGTGTATGTATGTGCAGTGTGTGCATATGCTGTGTATACTGTTTATATATGTGTGTATATTTGCTCTATGTATATGTAGTATTTGTGATATTTATCAGAGCTTCTAATTTGTACTACATAGCAATACGCTGTATACATTTTATACTACATGGTGGTACACAGTATGCTTTTCATATTACATGGCAGTATGCTATATGCATTTTATACTACACGGCCGCATGCTGTATGCATTTTATAATACATGACAGTACGCTGTATGCATTTTATACTACATGGCGGCACGCTGTATGCATTTTATACTACATGGCGGCACGCTATATGCATTATATACTACATGACAGTACGCTGTATGTATTTTATACTACATGGCGGCACGCTATTTGCATTAAATACTACATGACAGTACGCTGTATGCATTTTATACTACATGGCGGTACGCTGTATGCATTTTATACTACATGGCGGCACACTGTATACATTTTATACTACATGGCGGCACGCTATAAGCATTATATACTACATGACAGTACGCTGTATGCATTTTATACTACATGGCGGCACACTGTATGCATATTATACTACATGGTGGTATGCTGTATGCATTTTATACTACATGGCGGCACGCTGTATGCATTTTATACTAAATGGCGACACACTGTATACATTTTATACTACATGGCGGCACACTATATGCATTATATACTACATGGCGTCACGCTGTATGTATTTTCTACTACATGGCGGTACGCCGTATGCATTTTATACAACATGGTGGCACGCTGTATGCATTTTATACTACATGGCGGCACGCTGTATGTATTTTATACTACATGGCAGTACGCTGTATGCATTTTAAACTACATGCCGATACACTGTATGCATTTTATATTATACATGCATTTTATAATACATGGCGGTACGCTGTATGCATTTTGCGTTGCTTAATTTTTCACACCAAACCAACATGATGGATCTGGTTCTGACACTCCCAGATATATTACATTTATGGAGCGGGGGGCGTCTCTCTATGGCTCGCCTCTGTACCCCTATACCTCTACATCCCAGCACCCCTATACCTCTACATCCCTGCACCCCTATACCTCTACATCCCTGCACCCCTATACCTCTACATCCCTGCACCACTATACCTCTACATCCTTGTGACCCTATACCTCTACATCCCTGCGCCCCAATACCTCTACATCCCTGCGCCCCTATACCTCTATACATCCCTGCGCCCCTATACCTCTACATCCCTCACCCATATACCTCTACATCCCTGCGCCCCTATATCTCTACATCCCTGCACCCCTTTTCCTCTACATCCCTCACCCATATTCCTCTACATCCCTCACCCCTATTCCTCTACATCCCTGCGCCCCTATTCCGCTACACCCCTGCACCCCTATACCTCTACACCCCTGCACCCCTATACCTCTACATCCCAGCACCCCTATACCTCTACATCCCAGCACCCCTATACCTCTACATCCCTGCATCCCTATACCTCTACATCCCTGCGCCCCAATACCTCTACATCCCTGCGCCCCTATACCTCTATACATCCCTGCGCCCCTATACCTCTACATCCTTCACCCATATACCTCTACATCCCTACGCCCCTATACCTCTACATCCCTGCACCCCTTTTCCTCTACATCCCTCACCCCTATTCCTCTACATCCCTCACCCCTATTCCTCTACATCCCTGCGCCCCTATTCCGCTACACCCCTGCACCCCTATACCTCTACACCCCTGCACCCCTATACCTCTACATCCCAGCACCCCTATACCTCTACATCCCTGCACCCCTATACCTCTACATGCCTGCACCCCTATACCGCTACATGCCTGCACCCCATATACCTCTACATCCCTGCACCCCATATACCTCTACATCCCTGCACCCCATATACCTCTACATCCCTGCACCCCTACACACCCCTATACCTCTACATCCCTGCACCACTATACCTCTACATCCCTGCACCCCTATACCTCTACATCCCTGCACCACTATACCTCTACATCCCTGCACCCCTATACCGCTACATCCCTGCTCCCCTATACCTCTACATCCCTGCACCCCATATACCTTTACATCACTGCACCCCTATACCTCTACATCCCCGCACCCCTATACCTCTACATCCCTGCACCCCTATACCTCTACATCCCCGCACCCCAGTACCTCTACAATCCTGCAACCCCATACCTCTACATTCCTGCACCCCTATACCTCTACATCCCTGCACCCCTATACACTTTTCCCTTATAGAACATCAGGTACAATTTATTCTGTAACACAGATCTATTATCTGATGTTAGAAAAATGGACGTCACTCACCGCTCTTCCATAGTGCAATGTATCTTCTTTATTCCAGTACAGACAAGTACATACTCACAGAGTGGACGTGGAAGGGAAGGAGGTGAAGGCAGAATGCCCGTAAGAGGTGACGCCCACTTTGAGCCACACGGAAATTGCCTTCACCTCCTTCCCCTGCACGTCCACTCTGTGAGTTTGTACTTGTCTTTACTCGAATAAAGAAGAAACATAACATAACTTCCCGATTGCCTGTGCCATCTATATGCCTAAGGACAGGAGCTCCACCATATTCAGATTGGGCCCCTACACGCATATGTTTTTTTCCATCTCAGGAACTTGAACAAAGTTTATATTTTGCAAGACACGGAGTGGTGCCACTGGAATCTCTAGAGACTGTTACAGATCTATTATCTGGCCCATAACCCTGAAAACACAATCACCAATCTGGTTCTAGGACACATTTTGGGGAAGAGGAAAGAAAGGACAACAGAGGAGGAATCAGTTCTATAAAGTAATGACTGATAAGTCCATAAGTACTCACCATCCTGGGGGTCCCCGGCCCCAGCGTCATGTCCTCCTTCCCAGGCTCCCTCCTCCTCCTCCTCCTTTGCCTCTTCTTCCTCCACCTTGGGGATCATCTTCTCCTCAGTGTCACTTCCATCCATGTTAAACTTTGCTACTGGGAAATAAATATGGACATCAACATCTCATGTAAAAATATTTCCATCCAGAGATACATTAATTTCTGGTGAAGAATAAGAATTTCTATAAGAAAAGCCCCTGGTAAAACATCTACACACCATTCAGTCTATAGATACATACATAGATCTGCTCCGTGTCCAGTCAGGGTCTCAGTCCAAGCTCCTCCAGGTTCTTCCTCCAAGAAGTTCTCCTCATGTGAGTCCTGCTTGGGTCTCTTATACCCCCTGGTCTGCCCCTCTGGGAGATGTCCCAATGGTGAGAGAACTTCCTCCCATGTAAATGAAGGGCGTCGGTGCCACTTCCTAATCAGCCGGGCCCAGCACTTGCTTGACGCCTTCATTGTTCTCCTTTGTTCTGGGTTTATCATCCTCTCCTCAGACAACTGTGAGCAGGATGTGTCTTTCTCATGGAGCTCAATAACTTCATTTACAAGTGTTTACTAGGCCGAATGTCTCTGTGTGATTCCCATCCTCCACCTTAGAGAATGTGTATAAGGGATGGTTATTGTTGTCTCTTCCCCTGGTTCTAGGCCTTTCCCATTGTTTCTGTGAGAGTATCGGTCACATCTTACATTTTCATGAATATGAATCTATATATCTGATATTTATATGGGTCTCGGACCCCCCATTACATGGTGACTTTCAAATTAAATCTTTCATGGCTCCTGGTACCAGGAGGAGAGAAGAAACCCAAGCCGCAGACAAGGTCTTTAGCTGCACTCAAATCACACTCTTTATTTCAAAAACCACAGTCATATATCAAAACAGAAAAAGCAGAATTGGTGCGTGAAAAAGGAGATAAGAATACTGTAATGCTATTGGCCATAATGAATTTACCAGCACATTCTCCAAGAAGGTTGATAGGCCTCGTTCACAGACATGTTTATCTACAGAATGTACAGAGAATGTCCCCAGAACCCAAACATTTATGATAAGAAGGAGAACATACCGAAGGTCAATCATCTCTCACATGTGCCAAGGAGAAACCTTTACAGGCAGGTTACACAAAAATGGCTGAATCATGACACTAGTGTGACAATAGTCAGCGAACATGTCCGCTGTATCTACAATGGCTGACAGTGCGCAAGATGGCGTCCGAAACCAGTGCGATCTCCTTAACACCCCCAGATCAGATATCATTGTGTCTGTGCCAGTTTTTGGATCTTTGGATCGTGCACGTGTAATGTATGAAATGTTTGCGCCATTTTTGTGTTGCGGCTGCACTTTGTCCAACACTTAATAAATCTTTGCACCTATAGAGGTGGGTTGTGCTTAGTCGCAGTTTGCGCCACATTTATTACTATGACTCAATGCTGTATAATGAAAGTGCACAAACCCCCCCCCCCATGTCTGTTACATCATCTAATCTACTTGTTATGTTACTCAGACATTTCTATCCAGACGCTTATTCTCTGCCATTTCCCATAATCCCCAATAACTTTATATATCACAGAAGTAACATACAACCCTCACAGATTCTTACAGCTAATAATACATGACACATATGACACAGGTTTTTTTTAACCCTGCCAAATACATTTTTGCATTTTAACTGAAAATTTTGGGTGCTGGAGTCCCACCTGTACATGGACTACATCTTATTGTTCTATTTCTGTCTTGGCATTTTCCCAGAGCCGCCATGACAGTTTCTTTGTAGAAGGATCACACTGGGAACTGCTGAGCTGTGGCTTCACTATTGTAGTTTTTATCTACTATTGTTTTGCTTATATCCCATACTGTACAGAGACAGCTAAGAGACGATTACACACCACAGACGGGTGGATACTGCTAGGACCGAACTGTGACCAAACTTTTCTGGTTTTCACTGAATAAAACCATTTGACTTCCCCTTCGGTTTGTGTACAATTGGGCAGCGGGAGATTCATTACATGAAATGTGAATGTGCAGCTGGTAAAACCTCTTAAACTGTTACCTAGAACTTTCAACCAGAAAAGCCTGACTGTCCATAATGTAATAAGTCGTAATGTGGTAAAACTTCCACTTATAAGAGAGGAAACCAGTTACAGTGTAAACATCATGTCCTGGAGGTTGTCGTCTGGCCGAGGCCCGTGGTATAGAGATTATCTGTCTGGTGTACTGTGGCCTAGGCCGGACTATACATGGGATCATGTTAGAGGGGTATATTCTGCTCTGGAGGAGTATAGTTTGGCCTGGGCAATTCCATCCCTAAAGATATACTCTGGTCTGGGTTATTCCATACAAAGAGTTTCCATGGCCCGGCACACGGGATTTATGTCCTGGATTGTGGAAACTCTATTAATGGAATAAGGTGATCCTGTGCACTGAGAGAAACAGAGGAACCACTTCTATTATCTACTCACAGGTGTATTACATACAAATACTAAGTACCTCTGGGTCAGACTCTACCCAGGTTTAACCTGGGACAGGGTTACTATGGTCTGTAATATCACGGCTTTACTAATTGAAATTCCACAAGGAATAAATGTCTCTAGATGTTTCATATTTGATGTTTGTATAAACCTGATGGAATATTGACTTTCGCCTCAAAGTTTCCCCTTGTACAATCCCCATGTTCTGTTCTCAATGTATTATTAATGTATCTTATTAATTGCATGAGATCTTCTCATCAGACGCAGTAGGATGGTAGAGAGAGAAATTATTACATGGGATGTTGACGATGTTGATATTCCAGGAGCGGAGTCCTTCTAACATGAATGTAAGTAACACTGTGGGGTTATTTACTAATGGTTCGCGCTACTCACTTTCATTGGACTTTGTACCGTTTTTGGGGATTGCCCGGCAGTTATTTAACAGGTGTCTGCACTGGGATTGTGTCACACGGGATCATATTGTGGCGCAGCTGCGCTGGTCTCCATGCGACACATATTGGGGGGCTGTGCCGCCTGACGTCTGAGCGCGGGATTTAACTTGCAAATTGTGTCGCAATACAATGCACTTTTGGTGAAATCCGCAGACCAGGTATGTAAATGAGCCCCTTTGTAGTAGGATATTCTCTTATTCCAGAAAGTCATTTCCAGGACATGGCAGTCACATGGCCCTGGGAGCCATCACTTCTGCAGGGATTTGCTTTTCCCATTGTTCAGGATGTTGATTTACACTTTCATCCTTGTAAACACTTGTAAATGAAGTTTCCATTACAAAGATGCCTTATTAATTGGGGGAAAAGATGAAGATCCCATAACAAAGGACAAAAATACTCAGCCTCAAAGCAGCACCAACTTCCTTCATTTACATAAGGGAAGTTCTTTCAGCATTAGGGTGAAACATCTCCAGGAGGGGATAGACTGCAGGGACTTGTAAACTAAGCCAAACCTGGCTATTGAGCCCCGGATAACCGAATAAAACCCATGAATAACAGATGGAGTCTCTTTTTTTGTGTTGGGTGTGGGTAGGCCACAGCATTTATTAATTTTCTAAACGAAAAGTAACTAATTAACATATTTTAATTAAAGAGCAAGAAGAATTGTAATAAAAAAACAAGACATGCTCGCCCGAGTCCTTTTAGTTCTTGGAAGAAACAACCTTCACCCGAATGGCGGCTGCAGAACAACAGCCGACATGTGAGCAACTTCACTTCGCCTTAGGCATGTCTAACTCTGCCACGGAGCAGCCAATAAGTGCCTAGCACTGGCTGTGACCCCCCACACTGCCTAATGCGATGGCCCTCTCGGCCAACTCTTGCAAGCCAACCAGAAAAATATCCAGACCAATTGGGCTCAGATGGACTCCGTCACCAAAGAGCAGGTGCCTATTATCCCCTTCTAACTCCGAGTGGCGAAAGACTACACCACCCAGAGAAGTGACGTGCTTGGAGACACAAATATTAAGGATCCTACCTGCCCGCTCAATAGCATCATAATCCTGAGCGCCTTTCCAGTGATAGCGGGGAATAATCTCCGACCAGGCCAGAGTGACGGAGTTGAAAAAACTAGGGAAACAGGCAAAATCCTCCTTAATCAGGGAAATGAGCTCTCCTAGCTTTACCCAACCTTAATCATTGCCCCCTGCATGGACAATAATGATCACGTCATCTTGGTGATTCCGGTTGACCTGCACTACTTACGGTAAAACTCCACCGCATGCTGCGAACACCACGCCAGTGCACTTGAACTTCCTTTAGACCTAAACCTCGGCCGCAAGGGTGGACGGCCGCTCTCTGCTCGGCCCAATGAATAAAGGAATAGCCAATGATCCAAACTTGTTTTTGGGGCCCTTGAACATCAGTAAACAGATGGGTTTTTTAAATTTATAATCTAATTTTATTAATTTCTTCTAACTTAATTATAAATTAAATAAGCATAGATATGTGTAACTGATGATTTAATCAAAAGGGAAAGATATAGGAAAGGGTCAAGGTTAGAGATGAGCGAACATACTCGTCCGAGCATGATGCTCGTTCGAGCATTAGCGTACTCGAAACTGCTCGTTGCTCGGACGAGTATTTCGCCAGCTCGAGAAAATGGCATCTCCCGCCGTTTTGCTTTTTGGCGGCCAGAAACAGAGCCAATCCCAAGCCAGGAGACTCTGCACTCAGCATGACATGGTACCCTTACATGTAGATAGCAGTGGTTGGCTGGCCAGATCAGGTGACCCTGGGATAGACTAGCCGCTGCCCGCGCTGCTTGCGTCATTCTATGTCTGGATGCCGCTAGGGAGAGAGCTGCTGCTGGTCAGGGAATGCGTTAGGCTGTTCTATTAGAATAGTGTTAGGCAGGAGTGATTCTACAAGAACCCAACAGCCCTTCTTAGGGCTACAATAACGTTTTATTTTACTTTTTTTTGTTTGCTTGTGGCTGGGCTTGCTGGCATTAGTAGTGCAGCTAGTACCATATTGTGAGGAATTTGCAGGGAGACTTGCTACCGTTGTGTTTAGCTCTTAGTGACGCACATATCCACCTTAAACACCGAAGTGGGACAATTTATTAGGGGTTTGATTAGAATTAGGCAGAGTCTGCTGATTTATTTTTTTTTACCTTTATTTCTTTTTATAGCTCAAAGTCATATTGCAAAACAGTGTGCTCTCATTGTAGGCTAGAAAATAGCCATAGGAGAACCCCAACCGCTTACTTAGGCCTACAATAGCGTTATATTTTCCTTTCTTTTGTTTGCTTGTGGCTGGGCTTGCTGGCATTAGTAGTGCAGCTAGTACCATATTGTGAGGAATTTGCTGGGAGACTTGCGACCGTTGTGTTTAGCTCTTAGTGACACGCATATCCACCTCAAACACCGAAGTGGGACAATTTATTAGGGGTTTGATTAGAATTAGGCAGAGTCTGCAGATTTTTTTTTTTTTACCTTTATTTCTTTTTATAGCTCAAAGTCATCAGGCACAGCACAAAATCCAGTTGTGTGCTGTCAGTGTAGGTTAGAAACTAGCCATAGCAATAGGATAGCATCGTTTTGTTTAAAAAAAAATAAATAAAAAACAGAAATTTTTTTTTTTTTAAAGTTTACACTTTAATTTGGAAAATGTTTAACCCGAGGGCTAGAGGACGAGGGTGTGGACGTGGGCGTCCAACTACTGCAGGGGTCAGAGGCCGTGGTCCTGGGCGGGGTGAGACACCACCTGCTGATGAGGGAGCAGGGGAACGCCGCAGAGCTACACTCCCTAGGTTCATCATGTCTCAAGTTACTGGGACTCGTGGTAGAGCACTGCTGAGGCCAGAACAGTGCGAAGAGGTGATGTCGTGGATTGCGGACAATGCTTCTAGCCTTTTGTCCACCAGTCAGTCTTTCACGCAGTCCACCCATGTCACCGAAATCAGCACTCCTCCAGCTCCTCCACCTCAGCCTCCTTCCCCCCAGTCTGCCCCCTCCCAGCAAAATTTGGCATTTGAACCGGCATACTCTGAGGAACTGTTTTTTGGACCCTTCCCACAGTCACAAACCACTTGTCCGGTTGCTGCTGAGCAATTTTCCGATGCCCAGGTTTTCCACCAGTCGCAGTCTGTGGGTGATGATGACATTAATGACGTAGCGGAAGAAGTGTGTAAAGAGGTGTCGGACGATGAGGAGACACGGTTGTCAGACAGTGGTGAAGCTGTTGTCAGGGCAGGAAGTCCGAGGTGGGAGCATACTGAGGGATCGGAGAATGATGAGGTGACAGACCCAAGCTGAGTTGATAGGCCGGGTGAACACAGTGCTTCTGAGACGGAGGCGAGTCCTATAGCAGAACAGGTTGGAAGAGGCAGTGGTGGGGCCAGACGGAGAGGCAGGGCCAGAGCTGGTGCATCAGCACCAAATGTTTCCCGTAGTCAAGCTCCCGTGGCGAGGGCTAGATCTTCAGAAGTCTGGAGGTTCTTTAAAGAAACACCGGATGTCTGACGGACTGTGGTGTGCAACCTTTGCCAAACCAGGATCAGCAGGGGTTCCACCACTACTAGCTTAACTACCACCAGTATGCGCAGGCATATGAATGCTAAACACCCCACTCAATGGCACCAAGCCCGTTCACCTCCAGCCGGGCACACCACTGCTCCTTCCCCTGTGTCATCTGCTAGTCAGCCCCCTGCCCAGGACCACGGCCCAAACACCTCCCGTGCGAAAACCCCATCTTTGCCTCCACGATCCTCCACAGCATCCACCAGCGTTCAGCTCTCCATACCCCAGACGCTGGAGCGCAAAAGGAAGTATAGCGCAACCCACCCACACGCCCAAGCCCTCAACGTCCACATCTCCAAGTTGCTTAGCCTGGAGATGCTGCCCTATAGGCTGGTAGAGACCGAGGCCTTTCGAAACCTCATGGCGGCGGCCGCCCCTCGGTATTCGGTCCCCAGTCGCCACTACTTTTCCCGATGTGCCGTCCCAGCCCTGCACAAGCACGTGTCAGAGAACAACATCCATGCCCTGACCAACGCCGTTTCTGACAAGGTCCACCTGACCACGGACACGTGGACGAGTGCTGCCGGGCAGGGCCACTATATATCGCTGACGGCACATTGGGTTAACTTGGTGGAGGCTGGGACCGAGTCTGATCCTGGGGCTGGTCATATACTGCCGACGCCGAGGATTGCGGGGCCTACCTCGGTCCAGGTCTCAAAGGCCTACTATGCCTCCTACTCCTCCCACCCCTCCTCCACCTCCTCCTCCTCCGAATTACCATCCGTGGGCATGGCGCCATCAGTCGGTAGCTCTAGGCACAGCAGCAGTGCCGTTGCTAAGCAACAGCAGGCGGTGCTCAAACTGCTGAGCCTAGGCGATAAAAGGCACACCACCCAAGAGCTATTACAGGGCATCACGGCGCAGACCGATCTGTGGCTGGCACCGCTGAACCTGAAGCCAGGCATGGTTGTGTGTGACAACGGCCGTAACCTGGTGGCGGCTCTGCAACTCGGCAGACTGACACATGTGCCATGCCTGGCCCATGTGTTAAATCTCATAGTTCAGCATTTCCTCAAGACATACCCCAATCTGTCTGATTTGCTCACAAAGGTGCGCCGCATCTGTGCGCATTTCAGGAAGTCCAGCACAGATGCTGCCACTCTCAGGGTAGCGCAGCACCGCCTCCAACTGCCCGCTCACCGACTGTTGTGCGACGTGCCCACGAGGTGGAATTCAACATTAACCATGCTATCCAGAGTTTACCAGCAGCGCAGAGCGATTGTAGACTGCCAGATGTCAACTTCCACCAGAACTGGTAGTCAGGTCAGTCAGCTTCCTCAAGTCTACAATGAGGAGTGGACGTGAATGTCTGATATCTGTCAGGTGCTGAGTAACTTTGAGGAGTCAACACAGATGGTCAGTGGCGATGCCGCCATCATCAGCCTCACCATCCCGCTGCTTGGCCTGTTGAAAAACTCTCTGGTCAGCATGAAGTCGGAAGCTTTGCGCTCGTCACAAGAGACGGGGGAAGAAGATTCCCTTGTTGATAGCCAAAGCACCCTTAGGTCTGTTTCTCAGCGCATATCGGAGGAGGTGGAGGAGGATGAGGAGGAAGAGGAGGAGAATGTTGGCGAGACAGAAGAGGGGACCATTGTTCAGTCCTTCACTGTTCAGCGTGTATGGGCAGAAGAAGAGGAGTTGGAGGAGGAGGAAATGGGCAGTCAGGCCAGTGAGGGGAGTGAATTCTTGCGCGTTGGGACTCTGGGGCATATGGCTGATTTCATGCTAGGCTGCCTATCCCGTGACCCTCGCATTCAAAGAATTTATTCCAGCACCGATTACTGGGTATTCACTCTCCTGGACCCACGGTACAAGCAAAATCTTTCCACTCTCATCACTGGAGAGGAAAGGAGTGTGAGAATGCATGAATACCAGCAGGCCCTGGTGCACAAGCTGAAACAGTATTTCCCTTCTGACAGCGCTAGCGGCAGAGGGCGTACTTCAGCGGGACAAGTAGCGAGGGAGAGTAGGCGAGCAGGCAGCTTTTCCAGCACTGGCAGGGGTACGCTTTACAAGGCCTTTGCCAGTTTTATGTCACCCCAGCAAGACACTGTCACCTGTCCCCAGTCTCGGCAGAGTAGGGCTGATCTTTACAGAAAGATGGTGAGGGAGTACGTAGCTGACCATACCATCGTCCTAAATGATCACACAGCTCCCTACAACTACTGGGTTTCAAAGCTGGAGATGTGGCACGAACTGGCGCTGTACGCCTTGGAGGTTCTTGCCTGCCCTGCCGCTAGCGTGTTGTCCGAGCGGGTTTTCAGTGCAGCTGGTGGCATCATCACCGATAAGCGTACACGCCTGTCGAGTGACAGCACTGACAGGCTGACGCTTATCAAGATGACTAAAGCCTGGATTTCTCAGGATTTTCATTCTCCACCAGGTGAAAGAAGCTCAACCTGAATAATGTATGCACTCCCCTCATTGTCCTCCTTCTCCTCCTCTTTGTACACTAAAGCAGAGGAAACTGGCTATTTTTTGCCAGGGCCAACTGGCTCTAGCTATAGTACTCTATGTATTTAATTTTTCTGGAGGGCCACCTACCCGGTCCTCTGTTTCAAGCAATTTTTGGGAGTGCCACATACAGGCACTCAAACTATTTAATTTTTCTGGAGGACCACCTACCTGCTCCTCTGGTTTGAAAACTTTTTTGGACTGCCACATACAGGCACTATCCAAATTAAATTGTCTCCATAGCAGCCTCCACGTGTCGTCTTTTTAGCTGGCTCCACACATTGTCTCCATTGCTACCTCCCCACGTCATCGCCATAGCTGCCTCCAAAAGTCGTCCATATAGCTGCCTCCATACATGGTCCCCTTATCAAACGATCTGTGTCAGGCAGAATTTTGGGTTGTTTTCATGGATTCCACATCAAACTTGTTAACTTTGTCGCCACCCTGCTGTGTAATCCACAAAATATACTGGCAAACTTTTATCATTTACCGATATTATTTCAGCGCTTCTTGCGCATCTGTTTACATTCCCCTCACCCGCCATATCCCAAACTTATATGAACGCTACTACACTTGATCTTATACAAAAGGTTCTTAGAGGTGCTTTTTGGGGAGGAGCTGAGAGACAGGGGCTTGGATTGGCGAAAGCTCGCCTGGCAGCGGAGCGCCAGCTCCATCCCAAGATCCAACTAACATAGTTTTAACTGCAGCACCTTTAATCTACTACTAGTTCACTGCCTCCATACATCGTCCCCTTATCAAACGAGCTGTGTCAGGCAGAATTTTCTGGTGTTTCACCAGATACATAGTGGAACGCGGCCCATCTGTCGCCGCCATGCTGGAGACCTGAATTTGCAATCATAGCAGCACAATATGGATGCCCCATACTGTCGCTCTTAATCATGGAACCATTTCCGTAAAAACAATTAAAAATAGAACCACTATGCTATTCCATTATTCCTAGGTGAAATATTCAAACGACCCGGCCTGCTTTGAAAATTATAATTTTTTCAAAGTAAACGCTTCTGGTCCCCAGGCCCATTTTGGGTGGGGAGGAGCCGAGAGACAGGGGCTTGGACAGGCGAAAGCTCGCCTGGCAGCGGACCGCCAGCTCCATCCCAAGATTAGGCAGCCTCAGAGGCATCCATGCATGCTGCCCCTGCTGTTTCCTGTCCATTTCGCCTCCACGATCCTCCACAGCGTCCACCAATGTCTCCATGTGCAACTTTCAACTGTCTATACCCCAGACGCTGGAGCACGAGAGGATATGCAGCACATCATCCCCTTATCAAACGAGCTGTGTCAGGCAGAATTTTCAGGTGTTTCACAAGATACATAGTGGAACTCGGCCCATCTGTCGCCGCCATGCTGGAGACCTGAAGTTGCAATCATAGCAGCGCAATATGGATGCCCCATACTGTCGCTCTTAATCATGGAACCATTTCCGTAAAAACAATTAAAAATACAACCACTATGCTATTCCATTATTCCTAGGTGAAATATTCAAACGACCCGGCCTGCTTTGAAAATTATAATTTTTTCAAAGTAAACGCTTCTGGCCCCCAGGCCCATTTTGGGTGGGGAGGAGCCGAGAGACAGGGGCTTGGACAGGCGAAAGCTCGCCTGGCAGCGGACCGCCAGCTCAATCCCAAGATTAGGCAGCCTCAGAGGCATCCATGCATGCTGCCCCTGCTTTTTCCTGTCCATTTCGCCTCCACGATCCTCCACAGCGTCCACCAATGTCTCCATGTGCAACTTTCAACTGTCTATACCCCAGACGCTGGAGCACGAGAGGATATGCAGCACATCATCCCCTTATCAAACAAGCTGTGTCAGGCAGAATTTTCAGGTGTTTCACCAGATACATAGTGGAACTCGGCCCATCTGTCACCATGCTGGAGACCTGAAGTTTCAATCATAGAAGCAATATGGATGCCCCAGTAGTCACTCTTAATCATGGAAGTCGTCTCCATGGCTGCCTCCCCATGTCGTCCCTTTATCAAAAGAGCTGTGTCAGGCTCATTTGTCGGGTGTTTCACCAGATACGTTATGGAACTTGGTCACTATGTCGCCACCATGCTGTGTTATCGACTAAATATACCGTCAACCTTTTGTTCACATAGGAAATCATTTCAGCGCTTCTTGCTCACCTCCTTTGGTGAAACCTGAGTCCATTTAGGGTATGTCGCCATGACACTCTCTAGCCTGCTGCCTCTGCGTGCCATCCCCTATAGTGTCAGGGTCAATTATTGGATGTTTTAGATGCTATCTAGCCTCATTCGGTCACTCTGTCATGGCCATGCTGTTGCCCATAATTTTGGCATAATGGTGCGATTAAGCAGCCTCAGAGGCATCCATGCATGCTGCCCCTGCTGTTTCCTGTCCATTTCCGTGGTGTTTCCATCCTTTTCTGAGGTTCCCAGGTGTTTGGCCAAGCTTCCCTGTGCAGACCCTTGGTCCCCTTGAAAAATGTTCGAGTCTCCCATTGACTTCAATGGGGTTCGTTATTCGAGGCGAGCACTCTAGCATCGGGAAAAGTTCGTCTCGAATAACGAGTACCCGAGCATTTTAGTGCTCGCTCATCTCTAGTCAAGGTCTGGGCAGATATAAGACTTAAAACAGTCTGATTTCCACCGGCCCAGCCTTTTTATGGATTCCTCGCTCATTCTGTATGAGTGCGCCGTGGACGCAGCACCAATACAGAAGGAATGAGGGCCGAATTCTTTTGGGTTTAAACCTAAGAACAGCAGGGATTTTTTGAAAACTGCACGAATTGATAATGAGATGATGGGGATCCGGGGTAAGAAAATTTCAACCCGCCGGGCGACCACGTTCGTAATTATAGATCAAGGAAATGGGGCACGGATTGGCCCCCAAAGGAAGAAGTGAAAACCAAGAGTCCATACTGAAAAAATCAGTTTTGGAGCGATGAATACAAACTTTGACTTAGTTGTGTTTTACGATTGCGTGGTTGCTGAGCAAGCCGCTGGCTTTTTAACTTCAAGTAGGACTAACTCCCCTATCCGAAGGGTCCCGAAAAATGTGATTGAAAAGGACGCTTTAAATAAGGACTCCTCAAAAACATCCGGACAGACAATATCTAAAAAGTAGATAAATAAAAATAGAAATTAAACGAAAAAATAGGGGAAGGGACACTGGTCTCCGGGAATCGTGGGAAGATTTTTCACGTTTCCAGCTTTTTAAGATTTGTTTTAAGAGGATATTTTTGTTATATCGGGACGGTTATGTAATTTTAGCATAAAGGACAAGCCGGCCAAACTACTTTTTGCCTGCTTTTTGTCTAATTGGCAATAGCCAATTTCACAAATTATTCAAAAGTTGGGACCTCTCCACAACCAATGTGACCAAGACACAGAATACTTCTGCCATGTAGCTGCCAATATGGAAGTCCTTATCAATTGCACAAACTGTTCTCTACCAGGCTCCATAACAATTGGGGGCATGCAATCCTGGACTCGTCCACTGACCCGTGAAGTTCTTTGAACGCCTGAAATTGTGCAGGAGACAAAGCATACCTGGCCAGGAGCCACATGTTGGATTGAAGGCAGCACAAAACCAGGTGACGTAGCAGCGCGAGTACGGGATAAAATGAGGATGAGAGATTATTTACGACATGTACCAGTGAGGCGTCATTCGAACAAAATCTAATTCTGGTATTGGCCAATTTAGAACCCCAAATTTCATAAACCACAACAAATGGGAAGGGACATAAAAGGGTGCAATTTGTAAGTAATTCCTGTTTTCCACCAAGATGAAGGCCAGGCATTACTGCACTGGGTATTGTGCCAAATGGGGGCAAAGCCGTCGTTGGCGGAGGCTGCGGTGAATAAATTCAGGGAACAACTGTCCGTTTCTGCATCCTGTAGGATACCGGAACCATTAAAATCCTGCAAGAATACCCGCTAAACTTGCAAATCATGTGTCAGGGGGCTAGTAATCCTGATGAAATGGTTAGGGTAAAGCGTGCGTTTTATGGCTAATGAAAGGCGGCGAGAGAAAACGCGGCCGATGGGAATAACTCTACATGTGAAGTTGAGCAGGCCCAGTAGGACCTGGAATTGGTGGAGGTTGGCTTTCTTTTTACTGAGCATGCAATCGATCTCCTGGCGTAGGCGGGAAATTTTCTCGACTGGTAATCTAAAAGTCATGGTAACAGTGTCAAGCTCAATTCCCAAAAAGGATAGATTTAAACCGGACCGACAGTCTTGTCAGCAGACAAAGGGACCCCAATGTACTCAATGAGTGCTGTAAAACAGTGCGGCAGGGAGCAGCAAGTATCGGAATCCCTCTGCCCCACAAACAAAAAATCGTACAGGTAATGGGTCATTGAAAAAATTCCTGTCTCCCGATAAGCCACTCCAAAAACGTGCTGAAAACTTCAAAGTAGTAGCATAAAATGGAGCAGTCCATAGGGAGGCACATGTGGTAGTAGTAATAAACCTCCAGGCAACATCCTAGGAGATGGAAGCAGGCAGGATGGACCGGAAGAAGCCTAAACGCAGATTCAATGTCAGACTTAGCAAGCAAGGCTCCTGGGCCCGCTTGCTTCACCAAGTTAACGGCCCGATCAAAAGAGACATAAGACACAGCGGCATCTTCCTTTGATATAGCATCGTTAACTGATGAACCTTTTGGGAATGAAAGGTGATGGTTCAGCCTAAATTTGTTAGACTCCTTTTTAGGAACCAAGCCCAAGGGGGAAACCTGAAGGTTGATGAAGAGGGGTTCAGTGAAGGGGCCTGCCATCCTGCCTAATTGGACTTCTTTAGAGACTTTTTCTAAGGCTAGTGAAGGATTTTCCCTGACCGATATGAGGTTATTGCATTTAATTGAGGTTGTGGAAGGCTGATAGGGGATAGAAAAAAACGTGCGGCAGGCTGAAGTTGATCTTGTTAGGCAGGCTGTTGGGGTGCTTCTAGCTGATGCAGCTGCGGTGATCTCTTGCTGGATTCGCGGTGCGATGGTCTGCCTATGGAAGACTGATGACTGCGGGAAGGCTGCTGGTGATATTGTGGAGATCTACTGGAGCCACGGTGGGACGCTCTGACGTAACTTGACTGACGTACTTGGTGGTGGGAAGATTCGTGGAAAGAACTTGATTGGAAGAGTCATGAAGGTGACTCTGTGATCTCGATGGCAGGAACCTTCGGGAAAGTACGCTGCAGCACAGCCACTTGGACCAGATGACGAGGCGCTGTAATGTTGGGTCTTGCAACTTCGGTGTAAATCCTGCCAGATGTAACCTGCGCATGAAAACTCATAGCCAGAATCAAACTCTTGACTGTGGTACGGCCTCTGAGAATCCCTGTGACTTGAACGGCGCTGGGAGTGTGCAGGGGACCTATGCTCATCTATGTGGCTGGTGCGGCGCTGGGAGCGGGATGAAGCATGCATGGGAGTAACAGCGACATCTGCGGTCTGAAAGGTAGCATTGGGCGATCTGCTACCTCACTGGGAAGGGGGTCTGGGTGCAGAATATTGGATAGGGACAAAGGTGTGGAGTGAACCTGGGGGGGACAGACGGGGAGGGGAGGTTATGGCATATGGGGCCTGATGGCGGTGTGCTTTACGCATGTGGGCAGGTGACTGGGGGCTATACAGCTGAGGGAGGAACCTATAGGGGACCTAATGACTATAGGTGGAGGTGAAGAAGAAATTTGGGCCTGCATGTGGGAGTGCAGCTTACCCTCAGTGTGAGGAGCGTCGGGCCTTGTCCCATGCTGATCGGCATCCCGTGGAGCTTTAGATGAGGTCCCAGGACGATCGGTCCCCTGGCATCCATATCTAGTGGGGCCATGTGGTAGGGAGGCCACAGCCTTCTTCTGGGCCGCGCCGCCTGCCACAGTTTGGAGAGCTGGAGCTTTAAAGCTTTAAAGATGGTTGCAGGGGAGTCTCCATGTTTCCGTTGAGGACCAGGTGCCACTTAGACTCTGGTCCCAGTTGTCGGCTAGTACCAACTCCCGCAGTGATCCAGGGGGTTCACTGACCCCGAGTCCTGACAATATGCAGAGTATTTACTGTATGTGTGTGTATATGATGCGTTTTATACTGTATGTATGTATATAATGTGTATGTACTATACAGTATGTGTGTACATCTTGGGACTCTCCATCCTGCCAAATAAGTCTTGATTCTGATAATTCAGAACAGCAGTATCAAGACGTATTTGTTGCTAGTAAGCAGCCGCAGATGCCCTCCATTATTAAAAGCTGCACAGAAACTATTTCCAGCAGAATGTGGTGTCTTTTTCTTTTTTTGTTTCTCCATCCTCCTAGCCTGACTTGGGACTCTGCACCCTGCCAGAGGGCCCTGGGGCTCTGCACCCTGCCAGAGGGTCCTGGGCACTGCACCCTGCCAGAGGGTCCTGGGGCTCTGCACCCTGCCAGAGGGCCCTAGGGCTCTGCACCCTGCCAGAGGGTCCTGGGGCTCTGCACCCTGCCAGAGGGCCCTAGGGCTCTGCACCCTGCCAGAGGGCCCTGGGGTTCTGCACCCTGCCAGAGGGCCCTGGGGCTCTGCACCCTGCCAGAGGGCCCTGGGGTTCTGCCCCCTGCCAGAGGGCCCTGGGGCTCTGCACCCTGCCAGAGGGTCCTGGGGCTCTGCACCCTGCCAGCGGGCCCTGGGACTCTGTACCCTGCCATAGGGTCTCGGGACTCTGCACCCTGCCAAAGGGCCCTGGGGCTCTGTACCCTGCCAGAGGGTCCTGGGGCTCTGCACCCTGCCAGAGGGTCCTGGGGCTCTGCACTCTGCCAGAGGGCCCTGGGGCTCTGCACCCTGCCAGAGGGTCCTGGGGCTCTGCACTCTGCCAGAGGGCCCTGGGGCTCTGCACCCTGCCAGAGGGTCCTGGGCTCTGCACCCTGCCAGAGGGTCCTGGGGCTCTGCACCCTGCCAGAGGGTCCTGGGGCTCTGCACTCTGCCAAAGGGCCCTGGGGCTCTCTACCCTGCCAGAGGGTCCTGGGGCTCTGTACCCTGCCATAGGGTCTCGGGACTCTGCACCCTGCCAAAGGGCCCTGGGGCTCTGTACCCTGCCAGAGGGTCCTGGGGCTCTGCACCCTGCCAGAGGGTCCTGGGGCTCTGCACTCTGCCAGAGGGCCCTGGGGCTCTGCACCCTGCCAGAGGGTCCTGGGGCTCTGCACTCTGCCAGAGGGCCCTGGGGCTCTGCACCCTGCCAGAGGGTCCTGGGGCTCTGCACCCTGCCAGAGGGTCCTGGGGCTCTGCACTCTGCCAGAGGGCCCTGGGGCTCTGCACCCTGCCAGAGGGTCCTGGGGCTCTGCACTCTGCCAGAGGGCCCTGGGGCTCTGCACTCTGCCAAAGGGCCCTGGGGCTCTCTACCCTGCCAGAGGGTCCTGGGGCTCTGTACCCTGCCATAGGGTCTCGGGACTCTGCACCCTGCCAAAGGGCCCTGGGGCTCTGTACCCTGCCAGAGGGTCCTGGGGCTCTGCACCCTGCCAGAGGGTCCTGGGGCTCTGCACCCTGCCAGAGGGTCCTGGGGCTCTGCACTCTGCCAGAGGGCCCTGGGGCTCTGCACCCTGCCAGAGGGTCCTGGGGCTCTGCACTCTGCCAGAGGGCCCTGGGGCTCTGCACCCTGCCAGAGGGTCCTAGGGCTCTGCACCCTACCAGAGGGCCCTGGGGCTCTGCACCCTGCCAGAGGGTCCTGGGGCTCTGCACCTTGCCAGAGGGTCCTGGGGCTCTGCACCCTGCCAGAGGGCCCTGGGGCTCTGCACCCTGCCAGAGGGTCCTGGGGCTCTGCACCCTGTCACCCTGTCATGTAATGTTGTTTTTTTTTATCCCATTCCCAGATGTCTGTTCTGTTTCTAGACAAAAATACATTTGTTTATTTTGAGGGTCCTGGGGCTCTGCACCCTGCCAGAGGGTCCTGGGGCTCTGCACTCTGCCAAAGGGCCCTGGGGCTCTCTACCCTGCCAGAGGGTCCTGGGGCTCTGTACCCTGCCATAGGGTCTCGGGACTCTGCACCCTGCCAAAGGGCCCTGGGGCTCTGTACCCTGCCAGAGGGTCCTGGGGCTCTGCACCCTGCCAGAGGGTCCTGGGGCTCTGCACTCTGCCAGAGGGCCCTGGGGCTCTGCACCCTGCCAGAGGGTCCTGGGGCTCTGCACTCTGCCAGAGGGCCCTGGGGCTCTGCACCCTGCCAGAGGGTCCTGGGGCTCTGCACCCTGCCAGAGGGTCCTGGGGCTCTGCACTCTGCCAGAGGGCCCTGGGGCTCTGCACCCTGCCAGAGGGTCCTGGGGCTCTGCACTCTGCCAGAGGGCCCTGGGGCTCTGCACTCTGCCAAAGGGCCCTGGGGCTCTCTACCCTGCCAGAGGGTCCTGGGGCTCTGTACCCTGCCATAGGGTCTCGGGACTCTGCACCCTGCCAAAGGGCCCTGGGGCTCTGTACCCTGCCAGAGGGTCCTGGGGCTCTGCACCCTGCCAGAGGGTCCTGGGGCTCTGCACCCTGCCAGAGGGTCCTGGGGCTCTGCACTCTGCCAGAGGGCCCTGGGGCTCTGCACCCTGCCAGAGGGTCCTGGGGCTCTGCACTCTGCCAGAGGGCCCTGGGGCTCTGCACCCTGCCAGAGGGTCCTAGGGCTCTGCACCCTACCAGAGGGCCCTGGGGCTCTGCACCCTGCCAGAGGGTCCTGGGGCTCTGCACCTTGCCAGAGGGTCCTGGGGCTCTGCACCCTGCCAGAGGGCCCTGGGGCTCTGCACCCTGCCAGAGGGTCCTGGGGCTCTGCACCCTGTCACCCTGTCATGTAATGTTGTTTTTTTTTATCCCATTCCCAGATGTCTGTTCTGTTTCTAGACAAAAATACATTTGTTTATTTTGAAAAACCTGTACACCGTCTTTGGTAGATTTACTCTCTGCCCGGTGGCATCCATCACCTCCATCACCAGCTATCCCTGGGGTTTTTATTGAAGATTAATAAAAGTTAGGTTTTAGTCACCCGCACCCCTCAATACCTAATTGTCGCCTTTTTAGTGTTTACTTGGAGTGAGGTTCATGTTTGATAACCCCTTCCTGTCCCCAGAATATATACGAAGCTGTAACCTAAAAAGTAAAAAAAATTAATTAATTAAAAACTACAAAAAATAAATGTGCCAACAATCATCATTTTCTGCTCCTCAATAGTTGAGCTTGGGATTTATTGAAATGCACATATACAGTATATACACACACAGCGGCTGGGGGTGGTCGCCCACTGACACAAACAGTCTATAATTTTAAGGGTAGGTTAAAGGGGTTGTCTGGTTAGGCCCTATGCTTAGCCTAATTTACTGATTGGTGGGGCCTCAGTGATGGGACCCCCACAGATCATGAGAACAGGGGTCCAATGTACCCCCGAAATGAGCGGAGCAGCTGATCACACAAGTGCATCCCCCCCCCCCCCATTCCTCTCTATGGAGCTGACGGAGATTGCCGAGCGCCGTACTCAGCGATCTCCATCAGCTCCATAGATATGAAGGGGCCGCCCAATCCACTTACTACAACCAGACAACCCCTTTAATTTGAACATTGAGAGATAGAACATGAGAAAATCAAATCCAGAAATCGCATTGTATAAAATGTATTTGCATTCTGCTGAGATAAACAAGTATTTGATCTCCTACCAACCATTAAGAGTTCCGGCTCCTACAGACCAGTTTTCAAAATATGGATGAAATACATGACCAGGCAATGGCCGAGTTCGGCATACCGGGAAAGACCCACAATACCCCCCCTAGCCTGACCACCACCTAGCTACAAATAAAAACAGACACATTTTATTAGTTGGAAAGGTGAATGGTCACAGCTTTATTGCAAATGGATGTCAATCTGAAAAACAGGAAACATTTGTTAACATAATAATAAAATACATCAACATAAAAAATTGAAGGCAAAGTTCTTGGCAACAACCCTAATTGGCATAGGATAAAACGTAACCAAAACCACCGTTTTACCTCATTGTCTCCATAAACCATAAAAATGCACGCTCAGCGCACGAGAACCACACCCCCAGCTCCACTTTGCCGCCAACCTCCTAGCAAAATGGCGAACGAAAATGTGGCCCTAGACCAAACCAACTCGGAGACAATGTAAACCAACATTCCACCTTGATACCGATCCCAAGGGGAAAAAACCACCAACCTCACATCAATAACCTCACCTTACTGATACTTCGTGGCTATCTTTTTCGTAACCACACTTTAAGTGTACCACTGGCTGTTGCCAAGAACCCGCCACCTTACAAAACATGCCTCCTCACTCCCTAACCTAAAGACCCTTACAAGAATCTTATTCCTACTTGTATCCCGACTCCCCGAAAACACACATGTGTTCCCTAAACAAAACAAACTAAAGGGAGGGTGGGTGGGACAATTTTTTCTGGCCAGAATGAGGCCAACCCTTCCTGCCACTGCCTAAATAACCTCTAACTCCACCCCCCATTTTAAATTCCCCCTATCCCTAACACTGTTATTCTCCTCCCCCAATAGAATTCCACCCATGTATTGTATGTCCCTCCCTGCCAAGCCTGTCATGCCCGCTCTACGCCCAGCTGCGCAGGCTCCGCTCTCCCACAATGACTCGTGGGGCATCCGTGATCATGAGGAAGGTGAGAGATCAGCCTAAAACTACCGGGTAGGAACTTGTAGCAGCTGGGACCACAGTCACCATGAAAGAAGTGCATGGCTTCTCCCTAGTGTGGCTTCTCCCTAGTGTGGATTCTCCCTAGTGCGGCTTCTCTTCTGTATAAAAAGCTCTAAATGAAAGTTACATTTTTGTGACATTCTAAATATAATTTTTTCCCCTCAATGTTAATTTTCTGTATATTTTCTATAAAATATTTAAGAACATGAAAATGGTTTTTCAGCTGTGTGAATTCTCTGGTGTTGTAACAGATTTCTTTTCACAGTAAAGCATTTCCCACAATCTGAACACAAATATGGTTTCTCGCCTGTGTGCATTCTATGATGTGCAGCAAGATTTGATTTGTGAGCGAAACATTTTCCACATTCAGAACATGAAAATGGCTTCTCCCCTGTGTGAGTTCTCTGATGTTTTACAAGTTCTCCTTTAGTAATAAAACATTTCCCACATTCTGAACATGAAAACGGCTTCTCCCCTGTGTGAATTTTCTTATGGATTTCAAGATTTTTCTTTATAGGAAAACATTTACCACATATGACACATGAAAAAGGCTTCTCTCCGGTGTGAATTCTCTGATGTTTCACAAGTTCTGCTTTAGCCCTAAAACTTTTACCACATTCGGGACATGAAAATGGCCTCTCCCCTGTGTGAATTCTCTGATGGTTTACAAGTTCTGCTTTAGCCCTAAAACTTTTACCACATTCGGGACATGAAAATGGCTTCTCCCCTGTGTGAATTCTCTGATGGATAACAAGACTTGATTTCGAAATGAAAGATTTTCCACATTCCGAACATGAAAATGGCTTCTCTCCCGTGTGAATTCTCTGATGGTTTACAAGTTCAGCTTTCATCCTAAAACATTTATCACATTCTGAACACGAAAATGGCTTCTCTCCCGTGTGAATTCTCTGATGGCTTACAAGTTCTGCTTTAGTAGTAAAACATTTATCACATTCTGAACACGAAAATGGCTTCTCTCCCGTGTGAATTCTCTGATGGCTTACAAGTTCTGCTTTAGTAGTAAAACATTTATCACATTCTGAACATGAAAATGGCTTCTCCCCTGTGTGAGTTCTTTGGTGTCGAATAAGATCTGCTTTATTGGCAAAACATCTGCCACATTCAGAGCATGAAAATGGCTTCTCCCCTGTGTGAATTCTCTGGTGTCTATAAAGATCTTTTTTCTCTGTAAAACCTTTGCCACATTCTGAACATGAATGTCGCTTCTCCCCCGTGTGAATTCTCTCATGTTTACAAAGATCTCTTTTCTCTGTAAAACCTTTTCCACATTCTAAACATAGATATGGCTTCTCTCCCGTGTGAATTCTCTGATGTCTAATAAGTAATGATTTAAACCTGAAACATTTGACACATTCAGAGCATGAAAATGGCTTCTCCCCTGTGTGAATTCTCTGGTGTCTATAAAGATCTTTTTTATCTGTAAAACCTTCGCCACATTCTGAACATAGATATGGTTTCTCTCCTGTGTGAGTTCTCTCATGTCTAATAAGTAATGATTTAAACCTGAAACATTTGACACATTCTGAGCATGAAAATGTCTTCTGCCCTGCGGACGCTCTTAGTTGTCCGTCTCCTCTTTGGCGGCTTCTTTTCTTCCTCTTAGTCTGGGATTTATCAGAACAGAAGCCCAATGTAATAGGATCAGATGATGGGTCATTGCTGGGAAGGGCGGAGGGTAAATCCGTTTTTCTGGCGCCATTGTTATATGTATCTTGTGTAATCTCACAATCATCTGCTGTGATATCTGTAGACATCAGATGTTCCTCTGAGCTCTGGGCGATGGCATCTGCCGGGAATAACAGGATCAGTGATTATTAAGGTCATAAAATCTCTCTCCTCTAGAGAGGAGAAGAGTTCAAGTTTGTAGAAGTAATAAAAAGTGAAAAACACTAAAGTTTAAACATTAGAAGAAATAAAAAATAAATAACTAAAAAATATAAGCCCCTAAAATGTCACTTTTCCATAAAAACACTTAATAAAGTATAAAAAACACAAACACACAACCCCCCACATATTTGGTATCGCTACGTCCGTGACAATCTGCATAATAAAACTGAATAGTTATTGGACCCGCACAGTGAACCCCGTAAAAAACAACTCCAAAAAACTTTCCAAAAAAAAGATATATTTTAATTAATACCCTTTAAAAAATGCTCTAAAAAGTGATAAAAAAACGTTATGCACTCTAAAATAAGACCACTAAAAAGAACAAAGCTTCTCGCAAAAAAATAAGCTCTTAACTAGATTTGTCAGCCGAAAAATGAAAAAAGTTATGAATATAAAAAGACGGTGAGGCTAAAATTAACAAGATTTTCGCCAAATGACTTTTTATTCAGTAAAAATGGGGTAAAAATAAAGAAATTATATAAATTAGGTATTTTTGTGACGACCCATAGAATAAAAATAATATACTTTTTTTATGGTATGGTAAACAGCCCAAATCCCCCCCCCCCCCTCAAAAAAAAATCTTCCTAAAAATTGATGATTTTCATTTCCTCCACCAACAAAGAGTTAATAAAACCCCACCAATTAGCTATAGATGCCCCAAAATCATGTAGCAGAAAAGTGCATCTCATGTGGCAATAAGAAGTAAGCCCCTATAGGTCCACATTAAAAAAAGAAAAAAAAATTATATCCTGTACAATGTGACAATGTAAATCTGCTCCTCCCCCTCTTCTATGCCCGGCCGTGCGCCCGTACAGCAGTCACCACCACATATGGGGCATCAGCACTCGGAAGAAATTGGGTATCAAACTTTGTTTTCATTTAATCCATTGCAAATGATTAATTTTCCACCCAAAATGAGTGTACAGGCGGTCCCCTACTTAAGAACACCCGACTTACAGACGAGCCCTAGTTACAAACGGACCTCTGGATGTTGGTAATTTCCTGTACTTTAGCCCTAGGTTACAATAATCAGCTGTAACAGATATCACAGGCGTCTGTAATGAGGCTTTATTGTTGATCCTGGTTCTTATGACAACCCAACATTTTTAAAATTCAGTTGTCACAGAGACCAAAAAAGTTCTGGCTGGGATTACAATGATAAAGTATACAGTTCCGACTTACATACAAATTCAACTTAAGAACAAACCTACAGACCCTATCCTGTATATAACCCGGGGACCGCCTGTACTGCGAAAAAATATTACAATTTGTAGACCGCACCTCCATTTTGTTTTAACCTCTAAAAAGCACCTAAAGGGTTAACAAACTTCTTAAAAGTGCTCTTTCATACGTTGAGGGGTGTAGTTTTCATAATGGGGTAATTTACGAGTCTCGATATTATTTAGGCCTCTCACAGTCAATTAGAAGTTGAGCAGGTCCCTATAAATATGGGTTTTGGTGAGTTTCCAAAAAAATTGAAAAATGGCCCCAAATTCTGAACCTCATAACATTTTAGTAAAATATGTGGAATCTTAAAATACCATCCAACATAAAGCAGACATTTGGGAAATGTAAGTTATGAAGTTATTTGGGTGCTAGGACTATCTGCATCAAAAGTAGAGAATTTAGAACTTTGAAAATAAAGATTTTTTCCAAATTTTTGCCGATTTTCGTTTTTTTCATAACTGAACACAAAAGATTTCATCCAAACTAATTTGAAGTACAATGTGTCACGAGAAAACCATCTCAAAATCCACGACATCTCATAGCGTTCCAAAGCTATAACCACTTATAGTGACACAGGACCTTTTAGGGTCCGCGTCCTAAACCCCTATCCCTCTACATCCCTGCGCCCCTATACCTCTACATCCCTGCACCCCTATACCTCTACATCCCTGCACCCCTATACCTCTACATCCCTGCACCCCTATACCTCTACATCCCAGCACCCCCATACCTCTACATCCCTGCGCCCCTACACCTCTACATCCCTGCACCTCTACATCCCTGCACCCCTATACCTCTACATCCCTGCACCCCTATACCTCTACATCCCTGCACCCCTATACCTCTACATCCCTGCACCCCTATACCTCTACATCCCTGCACCCCTATACCTCTACACCCCTGCACCCCTATACCTCTACATCCCTGCACCCCTAGACCTCTACACCCCTGCACCCCTATACCTCTACACCCCTGCACCTCTATACCTCTACATCCCTGCACCTCTACATCCCTGCGCCCCTATACCTCTACATCCCTGCACCCCTATACCTCTACATCCCTGCACCCCTATACCTCTACATCCCTGCGCCCCTATACCTCTACATCCCTGCGCCCCTATACCTCTACATTCCTGCACCTTCATCCACACACTTTTCCCTATAGTATATCAGGTACAATTTATTCTGTAACACAGATCTATTATCTGGCCCATAACCCTGAAAACACAATCACTAATCAGGTTCTAGGACACATTGTGGGGAAGAGAAAAGAGGCCGAAGAAAGGAGAACAGAGGAGGAATCAGTTCTAGAAAGTAATGACTGATAAGTCCATCAGTACTCACCATCCTGGAGGTCCCTGGCCCCAGCGTCATGTCCTCCTTCCCAGGCTCCCTCCTCCTCCTCCTCCTCCTCCTCCTCCGCCTCTATTTCCTCCACCTTGGGGATCATCTTCTCCTCAGTGTCACTTGCATCCATGTTCAACTTTGCTACTGGGAAATAAATATGGACATCAACATCTCATGTAAAAATATTTCCCTCCAGAGATACATTAATTTCTGGTGAAGAATAAGAATTTCTATAAGAAAAGCCCCTGGTATAACATCTACACACCATTCAGTCTATAGATACATACATAGATCTGCTCCGTGTCCAGTCAGGGTCTCAGTCCAAGCTCCTCCAGGTTCTTCCTCCAAGAAGTTCTCCTCATGTGAGTCCTGCTTGGGTCTCTTATAGCCCTTGGTCTGCCCCTCTGGGAGATGTCCCACCCTAATGGTGAGAGAACTTCCTCCCATGTAAATGAAGGGCGTCGGTGCCACTTCCTAATCAGCCGGGCCCAGCACTTGTGATGCCCTCATTGTTCTCCTTTGTTATGGGTTTATCATCCCCTCCTCAGACAACTGTGAGCAGGATGTGTCTTTCTCATGGAGCTCAATAACTTCATTTACAAGTGTTTACTAGGCCGAATGTCTCTGTGTGACTCCCATCCTCCATCTTAGAGAATGTGTATAAGGGATGGTTATTGTTGTCTCTTCCCCTGGTTCTAGGCCTTTCCCATTGTTTCTGTGAGAGTATCGGTCACATCTTACACTTTGATGAATATAAATCTATATATCTGATATTTATACATCACCACAGCTCAGCTTCCATATTGTCCTCTAAAGACAATTTACCCCCAGATCAGATATCATTGTGTCTGTGCCAGGTTTATTGTCTTTGGATTGTGCACGTGTATGTATGAAGTGTTTGTGCCATTTTTGTGTTGCGGCTGTAAGATGTAACTGTGTAACTTTCCATAGCAGCGCCGATCGCACCTGATAAATGAACACGGTGACGCGTCGCTATGAATTATCTGGCACAACCTGCACAGGAAGAGGAAAACTGCACCGGGGCAGATGACACCACTTTTATATATCTGGGTCAATGTTATCATCTTTTCCCCAGTGGATGAATGTTGCACAATGTTTCGGACCTCAGAATATACGTAGAAGGACATTTGTTATTGTGTTTTATTAAGGCTCTAGATGTTCTTCATTCATGTCCAGTTTTGGGTTCACTCTCAGATAAATGAACTTTTACCGAGTTCTGAACCACAAGATGTCGCCAAATATGTCAAAGATACCAGCAATATGTTACCACGTGTAATAATGTGATCTGCCCATAACTCCTCCTTGTATCAACCCATCTCCCTCTATTATTCTGGACCTATAAGATAAAGATATTTGTGTGGGATCTTTCAGATCTCCGTAGATGCAGCAAACGATGTCTGTGTCTCTGCATCATCTAATCTACTTGTTGTGTTACTCAAACATCTCTATCCAGCCGCTTATTCTCTGCCATTTCCCATAACCCCCAATAACTTTATACATCACAGAAGTAACATACAACCCTCACAGATTCTTACAGCTAAAACTACAGGACACATAACATAAATGTGACTATATACTGTATACAACCAAATACACAGAGAACACAACCACACAGCGCGGCCTCCTCTCCTGCCTCTCCTGGGGACCCAGTAATGTGGACACCACCACCAAAAATCCCATAGAAATGTGGAAACTCCGGCTTTCTGAATATTCAGTTAAAGCACAAAAAATGATTTGACCTGGTTACAAATGAACTCATCCACAAGGAATAGCAGAGCTGTCAGCGGGAGCCTCGTTCTCTCGCCTCCATGACAATGTATTCGTAGAAGGATCACACTAGGAACTGGTTTCATGTTAGAGAGGAATATTCTGCACTGGAGGAGTATAGTTTGGCCTGGGCAATTCCTTCCCTAAAGATATCCTCTGGTCTGGGTTATTCCATACAAAGAGTTTCCATGGCCCAGCACATGGGATTTATGTCCTGGATTGTGGAAACTCTTTTAATGGAATAAGGTGATTAAAAAAAATGAAATAAAAACTAAAATCTATAGTAAATTATCACAAAGTAATAGCTGTACCTAGGAAATCCCTCTGACTTACTCATGTGCCTTGTAATGATGAAGCTCATTTTCTCCAAACACTTTTATCTTAATAATTGCCTTCAATCATCTGATGAGATGAGATGCTGGAGAGGGAAGTTTTACACGGGATGTTCACAACCATAATCACTGTCAAGGAGCAGAGTCTTCTAACATGGATGAAAATAAGACTTTATAGTATGATCTTCCCAGTAAGTCACATGCATGGAGGGATTTGCATTTCCTATTGTTCAGGATGTGAAATCAGTAGGGAATCACCGGGAGACATTCAGCCTAGTAAATACTTGTAAATGGAGATATTTAGCTCCATCGGGAAGTCCTGGCCGCATTTGTTTGGGAAAAGGGAATGATAAACCCATAACAAAGGAGAACACTCAGGGCATTGCAACACCCTCGCCGATGCAATGGCGAGGTAGTGCTTGCGAATACGTCCCACCTGCATGTAATCCCATTACACAACATGGTTCTAATAGGACATAGGGATATTGCAGTGGTTAATCCTGCCTGGCAAGGCAGATGTTAATATATGATGTAATTTCTATTATCCAATGATATGTGTTGCATCCTGTCTCTGTGCACTGAGAGGTAATTGGAGGAGCAGCCACCACCTGACCAAAGGGAGGTAATAAAACCCCCTAGCCTGGAATGTTCTAGAGGAGAAAGAGAGAAATCTCTCTCAGGAGAGAGACCGGTCCTAGTCAGGCCCTCTGGGTCTGTAGGACACAAGCAGAGAGTAGTTAGCTGAGCAGCAGCTCAGAGACTCTAGCATACCAGACCAGTGCAGGAAGAGCCTAGCCCCTGCCTAAAGTGGAAGCTAAGACTAGAGGTAGTGTAGTGAGGAAAAGGGGTATCATTCCTACCTTCAAGGGTGATACCTGAAGAGATCCAGGACCGAGCTGAAGCCTCCTCTAAGGACACAGCTGCCTCCCAGCCTGCCCTATACATCCAGGCTGGTGAAATACATCCTGTGGCTCCCTCCAAATACCTCTCCAGTACTCCACCTGTTAAAGACACGTTTTCTGCAGTTCCTGCCGGTTGCAATAAACGAACTGTAAGTTGTTTTCTTCAACTTCTGTCTCCGTCTGGTCCCTGCTACTACAACTACCATCATCACCGGCACCCTGTCCATCACCCAGAGACTCACACTCGGGACATTAAGGGATTGCCCCAGGGAGATCCGCTATAGCAGCCGCTCCCTCATCTTTTCTTGCCAACACCACCCTGCTGGAGACCTGCCAGGCTGTAGGACAGCCCTCCGGTTCCCCCGTACCAAGCACCGTGACAATAGCGTGCTTAGGCCGCAACCGCCAGCCACTCCGGTACCGCGGGCCCCGGCTGTCACCAGGCCTCACCTCAAGGGCTAGGCCCCGGTGGGGGATGTTGCAAGTGGCGTCACAAACAGGATTGATACTTCTGTGCCTTATTACGGCATTAAAGACTGTGCTGCCTAACCCTGCTGCCATCCGGGTTTAGGCCCAAGGACTTGTGTGTTTCTGGAATGAACTGTGTTATACTGCTGCCACGTGCGGTCGAGCGCCGCTCCCGCACTCCAGAGGTTAATCCTGGCAAGAACTGTACCAGCTCTGCTACATCCGGCGCTGCCGCGCCTAAAGATTTTTACCTCAGAAACTGTGGCGCAGCAAATAATTCCAGCCCGCCAAAACCTTCACTGGCGGGAAACCCAGATGACGCATCAAGCTCCACCCCCGCGCGAAGCGCGCGAACCCCGCCTCCTGTGGCGCAGGAAAAATTAGAGCCCGCCACAGCTCTTGGCGGGAAGGACTTGGACTCCTCCTACTGGCTCGAGGCGGACTTCCTGCCCTGCCTCAGAGAAGCGCCAGAACTGGAGTGGACTTTGGACAGCGAGGACAACGCCATGTGGGGTCCTCCGCCTCTCCCTCCTGTGGAGCGTCCGGAGTTTTACGAGGTCCTAGAGACTATGGTGGTGGTCTCTGCGCAGCCTGTCCGAAGACCCTCCGCTGGACATCGGCTGCACCGAGGATTGACTCGGGCCTTCGTCACCAGGACATGTTACCAAACGGTGATGCAGTACCAAATCCCACCCGGGCGGTTCCTCGTCCCTATCCCGGCTACCATCCCGGTACCGCGGGTCCACGTGGAGGCGCCACGTGGGGAGGCCCCGACTCCTACTGAGCCAACGCCGGGGCCTAGTGTTGCCGCTCCACCTGCTCCGAGGCCTACTACTCCTGCCACGCGGCCTGCTAGCCCCGCTGTAGTGGTTCCTGTCCCTCCGGTGGTTCCTGCTCCTGTTCCGGCACCTACCTGTCGCCCAAGGAGATCCGAGCCTGAACCGGAGCCACGAGCCCCAGCACCGAAACCTCCGCAGCCTCAAGGCCGAGGTGAGGCCGCCCGCCGGCGACTCCGAGACGCTGTCTCGGACCAGCGACGCCGAGAGAAGGAGGCCCAGCGGTATATGGCCGGTCGATCTACAGCTGGAGCTTGGGTCGAGAAGAATCGCACCACCGGCATGGTCCGGTTCTTCGACAAGCGGAAGGGCTATGGCTTCGCCACCCAGGACTACACCGGACGGGAAGTATTTATACCCCGCCGGTCCGTCAAGAGACCTGATCTGCCGGAGAGCATGCACAACCTGAAGCCGGGAGAGTGCATCGAGTTCTCCCTGCAGGAAGGACCTCGAGGACCCTGGGCGGCTGGCGTGATCCGGATCCCCGATTCCGACGAGGACCGTTACTTCCCGCAGGACGACTGGTATGAGGATGACGAGTGGCCGGAGTCTCCGAACACCTCTTCCTCCTCGGCTGCAAGTCCCCGGGCGGTGACCCACGTGAATGCCCCATCCACAGTAATTGTGAGTACGGGTCCCATTGCTATCCATGGGCCGTGCATGATCCAGGGCGCCACCCCCACTGTCTCCCCTGCCGGGAGCATTGCCAGGTCCCGCGGCTCTTCTGTGGGAGAAGACATCCCGGCTAGTGAACCTTGTCCGGAGGTTCCATCTAGGCCCGCATCTCCCCGTGTCGGTTATCAATGGGGTGATGACCCGGCCCCGGAAGAACCGGAGCTGGAAGGAGCCGCGGCGCGGCCGCTGGACTCCGTTTATTTTTTCCTGGACCCCTCTGTGGTCCCTGGCTCAGTTGAGCCCCCGGCTGGAACAGCCGACACCCCGGGCGACAGCGCTCCTCCCCCTGAAGGTCCTGAGGATGTTGCTGCACCTGCAGTACCCACTGCTGCCACCGGGTGTCCCCAGCCGGCACCTACTCCCGCTGAGGATGCACAGGATTCCCTGCAGGAGCTGGATCCTGCCTTTGCTGAACCCAGCGATACTGACTAATCCCTGAAGGGCTGTAGCCCTCTCCAGGTACTTTGTCCATTGTAAATATATGTGTATTTATCTCCATTTACCCCAAAGAGCCAGAGACTTTCCTGAGACTCTTACCCTTATTTATCTCAGTCAAGAGACATTCCTTGAACTGATTATTGTCATGTGCTATGATAGCACCCTTCCTCTGCCACAGCAGGGATTTCTTCAAAGGACTCTGTCCCTCTCCAAATAGAGGAGACCCTTTGCTTCCCAGTGCACTTTTCCCCACATCAAGGGCTGTACCCAGAAGATGGACTTTGTCACTAGAGACCTTCTGTGAGACTTTTGCCAGATACTCCAGGGAAAAGTTGCTATGTCTATTGACTTATTATTCTGCACTTAATGCCTTCCTTTTAGGTACGGATATTATGCATGCACTTTTATGCCTTTCCTTTTCAGGAAAAGAGACATTTGATCCTGCTACCCTGAGTAGCCTATCTACTTCTGTAACGTTTGTAACGTTTCAAGATGTGTACCCATTGGGCTCCTAAGCCAATGTGAATTTTTCACCTGTTTGCACACTGTCATATCTGCCAGTAGTCTGCATTAACCCTTTTATAGGCTTTTCAGGTTGTAGTGTGGCTGTGTCGGACCGTCTTTTTGTGTAAAACACTGACCGCTACCTGATCCCTCAAACTGAGGTTTGCACATGGGGGTAGTCCGTAAACTGCGGGTCTTTAGGGGACCGGGGGTGTTACACAGATAGCACCTGGATGCCACTCATACATGGGTAAGGTTGTCAGTCAGGAGGTACTTGTGTCGCATATGCTAACGCAATGCAGATAGACACCATATAATTGCCGCCAGGGAAGAAGCGTTGATCAAACAAATATACAGGCCTTGGTGCAAGGAGTGGATTACAGGACATGACACCACACCTTTCCTACTGTACAGTTCGGTTTAATGGCGTCAGCGACCAACTGTCATAAAGCTATATTTTTGTCTTAGTCCGACACCAACCCAGGTGCCTGTCTCCAGGACCATGGGCGGTTTGTCCCTACACCTCACATAGCCTGCACTTCCCAGAAGTGCCTTTAGCCCCTCTGTGCCCCAAACCATCTGTAGTCGAGCCGAGGGCGGCTCTTTCAATTGCCCCCGGGGTATGCAACACCCTCGCCGATGCAATGGCGAGGTAGTGCTTGCGAATACGTCCCACCTGCATGTAATCCCATTACACAACATGGTTCTAAGAGGACATAGGGATATTGCAGTGGTTAATCCTGCCTGGCAAGGCAGATGTTAATATGTGATGTAATTTCTATTATCCAATGATATGTGTTGCCTCCTGTCTCTGTGCACTGAGAGGTAATTGGAGGAGCAGCCACCACCTGACCAAAGGGAGGTAATAAAACCCCCTAGCCTGGAATGTTCTAGAGGAGAAAGAGAGAAATCTCTCTCAGGAGAGAGACCGGTCCTAGTCAGGCCCTCTGGGTCTGTAGGACACAAGCAGAGAGTAGTTAGCTGAGCAGCAGCTCAGAGACTCTAGCATACCAGACCAGTGCAGGAAGAGCCTAGCCCCTGCCTGAAGTGGAAGCTAAGACTAGAGGTAGTGTAGTGAGGAAAAGGGGTATCATTCCTACCTTCAAGGGTGATACCTGAAGAGATCCAGGACCGAGCTGAAGCCTCCTCTAAGGACACAGCTGCCTCCCAGCCTGCCCTATACATCCAGGCTGGTGAAATACATCCTGTGGCTCCCTCCAAATACCTCTCCAGTACTCCACCTGTTAAAGACACGTTTTCTGCAGTTCCTGCCGGTTGCAATAAACGAACTGTAAGTTGTTTTCTTCAACTTCTGTCTCCGTCTGGTCCCTGCTACTACAACTACCATCATCACCGGCACCCTGTCCATCACCCAGAGACTCACACTCGGGACATTAAGGGGTTGCCCCAGGGAGATCCGCTATAGCAGCCGCTCCCTCATCTTTTCTTGCCAACACCACCCTGCTGGAGACCTGCCAGGCTGTAGGACAGCCCTCCGGTTCCCCCGTACCAAGCACCGTGACAATAGCGTGCTTAGGCCGCAACCGCCAGCCACTCCGGTACCGCGGGCCCCGGCTGTCACCAGGCCTCACCTCAAGGGCTAGGCCCCGGTGGGGGATGTTGCAGCATGATAAGTGCTCGGCCTGGCTGATAGCAAACGTCACCGACACCCTTCATTTACATGGGGGGAAGATCTTTCATCATTAGGTACGGTATCTCCAAGAGGGGACAGACCAAGGGCTATAAGAGACCAGAGCAGGACCCACATGAGGAGAACTTCTTAGTGGAAGATCTTACTGGAGGAGCTTAGACTGAGAGACTGAGACACAGAATGGAGAGAGAACAGGACCAGATATGTGCAGAGGAGGGAGCCTGGGAAGGAGGACATGACGCTGGGGCCGGGGACCCCCAGAATGGTGAGAACTGATGGACTTATCAGTCATTACTTCCTAGATCTGATTTCTCTTCTGTTTCCCTTCCTTCTGCAATTATCCTTTCCCATAATGTGTCCAAGAAACTGATCTGTGATAACGTAGTCAGGGGGAGAGGAGGCAGTAATCTCCATACATGTGCAGTGTATATGTGCAGTACATGTCCTGATAGTGTGTAATGTATGAGGTTATGTGTATCCATGTGCATATGTACAAGCAGGGGCGTCGCTAGGGCAAAGGCACGGGCCCCGGATCTTTTGACCTGTGCCCCGAATGTCAACTGTGCAGGGGGATTTCCCCACTCTCATCACTATCTACATCCTCAGGACGTAGATAGCGATGAGCACTGTAGTGGTGAAGGAGCCGTCAGCTCCATTCACCACTGCAGAGAGCAGGAGACGCGATGACCCAGCGTCTCCAGCTTCTAGCAGCTCACTACAGCTGCCGGGAGCAGGAGACGCCAGGTGATGACGTCACCGCACCACAGTCCTGCAGTCCAGCCGGAGGGAAGACACGGGTGAGTGTCTGAGGGGGGGAGGAATTACTTGTGGCTGGAGGCTACGAGGAGATGGAGAGGGGGAAGGGGGGGGCTGGGGGGAACTTTTTGGAGTCTGTTAATAACATTAAGGAGACTGTGGGGACTACTACAGGGGGTTATGAGGACATGGGGGGCTGTGGTCAACATTACAGGGTACTGTGGTGGGCATGAAAGGAGGCTATGAGGACATGAAAGGGGGCTATGAGGACATGAAAGGGGGCTATGAGGACAAGAAAGGAGGCTATGAGGACAAGAAAGGGGCTATGAGGACAAGAAAGGGGGCTATGAGGACTTGAAAGGAGGCTATGAGGACATGAAAGGAGGCTATGAGGACATGAAAGGGGGCTATGAGGACATGAAAGGGGGCTATGAGGACATGAAAGGGGGCTATGAGGACAAGAAAGGGGGCTATGAGGACATGAAAGGGGGCTATGAGGACATGAAAGGGGGCTGTGAGGACATGAAAGGGGGCTATGAGGACTTGAAAGGAGGCTATGAGGACAAGAAAGGAGGCTATGAGGACAAGAAAGGGGGCTATGAGGACTTGAAAGGGGGCTATGAGGACATGAAAGGAGACTATGAGGACTTGAAAGGAGGCTATGAGGACATGAAAGGAGGCTATGAGGACATGAAAGGGGGCTATGAGGATATGAAAGGGGGCTATGAGGACATGAAAGGGGGCTATGAGGACATGAAAGGGGGCTATGAGGACAAGAAAGGGGGCTATGAGGACATGAAAGGAGGCTATGAGGACAAGAAAGGGGGCTATGAGGACAAGAAAGGGGGCTATGAGGACATGAAAGGGGGCTATGAGGACATGAAAGGGGGCTGTGAGGACATGAAAGGGGGCTGTGAGGACATGAAAGGGGGCTATGAGGACTTGAAAGGAGGCTATGAGGACAAGAAAGGGGGCTATGAGGACAAGAAAGGGGGCTATGAGGACAAGAAAGGGGGCTATGAGGACTTGAAAGGGGGCTATGAGGACATGAAAGGAGACTATGAGGACTTGAAAGGAGGCTATGAGGACATGAAAGGAGGCTATGAGGACATGAAAGGGGGCTATGAGGACATGAAAGGGGGCTATGAGGACATGAAAGGGGGCTATGAGGACATGAAAGGGGGCTGCGGAGGACATGAAAGGGGGCTATGAGGACATGAAAGGGGGCTATGAGGACATGAAAGGGGGCTATGAGGACATGAAAGGAGGCTGCGGAGGACATGATAGGAGGCTGCGGAGGACATGAAAGGGGGCTGCGGAGGACATGAAAGGGGGCTATGAGGACATGAAAGGGGGCTGCGGAGGACATGAAAGGAGGCTATGAGGACATGAAAGGGGGCTATGAGGACATGAAAGGGGGCTATGAGGACATGAAAGGAGGCTGCGGAGGACATGAAAGGAGGCTGCGGAGGACATGAAAGGGGGCTGCGGAGGACATGAAGGGGGCTATGAGGATATGAAAGGGGGCTGCAGAGGACCTTTTTGGGGGCCATGAGGACATTACAGGGGGTTGCAAAGGACATTACAGGGGCATTTTTGGTGACATACAGCTGCCATAGGAGTCCCCGGTATGGTGAGCACACTTTTGCGCCACCGTGCCATTGCTGGAAAAAAGATCTTTCTGGAAAGTACAGTCTGGCTGCACGACTTCATATGGAGAGGGGAGGAGTAAGGAACATAAGAACATAAGATGTCTGTTTGGTAAACTCCCCAGGGGTGACCAGTGGTACATATGCATTGGGGCCCGTGCCCCTGATCTTTTGCGACCCTAGCAACGCCCCTGTGTACAAGTCATGGATCTAAAAATGTGTATACATAAACTCTTATACAACACAACATATTCTACTGCGCTATTTCATATTCATGAAAAATATTGAGCTCTGTATTTTTGCCTGGGATTAGGGTTAGTTGTACATGTCAGCATTATTCACCTGTACCACGTATAGCAGTTTTATCTGTGTGTACAGCTAGTTGGCTCTGGTGTCTGGGATGTTTGTGGTGTGTTGCATTTTTGCGGTGTCTGTGCTCAAGGCCTCCATGGACATTATCTGAATCCATCATTTTTAGCAGCTTAAAGTGTAACCTTAATTTCACAAATATTTCCTATAGGTGCAGAGGTATAGGGGTGCAGGGATGTAAAGGTATAGGGGTGCAGGGATGTAGAGGTATAGGGGTGCAGGGATGTAGAGGAATAGGGGTGCAGGGATGTAGAGGTATAGGGGTGCAGGGATGTAGAGGAATAGGGGTGCAGGGATGTAGAGGTATAGGGGTGCAGGGATGTAGAGGTATAGGGGTGCAGGGATGTAGAGGTATAGGGGTGCAGGGATGTAGAGGAATAGGGGTGCAGGGATGTAGAGGTATAGGGGTGCAGGGATGTAGAGGAATAGGGGTGCAGGGATGTAGAGGAATAGGGGTGCAGGGATGTAGAGGTATAGGGGTGCAGGGATGTAGAGGTATAGGGGTGCAGGGATGTAGAGGAATAGGGGTGCAGGGATGTAGAGGTATAGGGGTGCAGGGATGTAGAGGTATAGGGGTGCAGGGATGTAAAGGAATAGGGGTGCAGGGATGTAGAGGTATAGGGGTGCAGGGATGTAGAGGTATAGGGGTGCAGGGATGTAGATGTATAGTGGTGCAGGGATGTAGAGGTATAGGGGTGCAGGGATGTAGAGGAATAGGGGTGCAGGGATGTAGAGTTATAGGGGTCAGGGATGTAGAGGTATAGGGGTGCAGGGATGTAGATGTGTAGGGGTGCAGGGATGTAGATCGATAGGGGTGCAGGGGTGTAGAGGTATAGAGGTGCAGGGATGTAGAGGTATAGAGGTGCAGGGATGTAGAGGTATAGGGGTGCAGGGATGTAGAGGTATAGGGGTGTAGGGATGTAGAGGTATAGGGGTGCAGGGATGTAGAGGTATAGGGGTGCAGGGATGTAGAGGTATAGGGGTGCAGGGGTGTAGAGGTATAGGGGTGCAGGGATGTAGAGGTATAGGGGTGCAGGGATGTAGAGGTACAGGGGTGCAGGGATGTAGAGGTATAGGGGTGCAGGGATGTAGAGGTATAGGGGTGCAGGGATGTAGAGGTACAGGGGTTCAGGGATGTAGAGTTATAGGGGTGCAGGGATGTAGAGGTATAGGGGTGTATGGGATGTAGAGGTATAGGGGGCAGGGATGTAGAGGTATAGGGGTGCAGGGATGTAGAGGTATAGAGGTGCAGGAATGTAGAGGTATAGGGGTGCAGGGATGTAGAGGTACAGGGGTGCAGGTATGTAGAGGTATAGGGGTGCAGGTATGTAGAGGTATAGGGGTGCAGGCATGTAGAGGTATAGGGGTGCAGGGATGTAGAGGTATAGGGGTGCAGGGATGCAGAGGTATAGGGGTGCAGGGATGTAGAGGTATAGGGGTGCATGGGGTGTAGAGGTATAGGGGTGCAGGGATGTAGAGGTACAGGGGTGCAGGCATGTAGAGGTATAGGGGTGCAGGGATGTAGAGGTATAAGGGTGCAGTGGTGTAGACGTATAGGGAAGGTATAGTTCTGCTTTGTGTTCTGCATGAGCAAAGTTCCTTTTATCCATTGTCCTATCACAGTATAAAAGTAAGATATAAAGCCTGAATTATAATTATAATATAATAAGGGTTTAGATCTGTGCTTAGAGTTTACACAGGAGAGAAGTTTTGTTTTTGTGCTCAAAATGTGGCAAATATATGACACTGAATTCACAGCTGATTAGACTTGAGAGATGAAATAGAAATGGTATAAAATATTAATATCATCAGAGATTTGATCCAATTTGACACTATTGTCCCCAGCAGATAACGTCACCTCCAGCTCAGAGGAACATCTGATATGTCCTGATATTATAGCTGATGATTCAAGCTCAGCCCTTCACAATGATCTATCATCGGATTCTGGTACATTGGGCATCGGTTCTGAGAGATCACAGACTAATAGACATAAAAGAACTCACCAACGAGATGAACGTCCAAGAAGTCACCCCAGGGAGAAGCCGTTTTCATGTTTAGAATGTGGAAAAGATTTTAATCACAAATCACGCTTGTTATACATGAGAGAACTCACACAGGAGAGGAACCATTTTCATGTTCACAATGTGGCAAAGGTTTTAATCACAAATCACATCTTGTTGTGCATGAGAGAACTCACACAGGGGAGAAGCCATTTCCATGCCCCGAATGTGGCAAATGTTTTATTCGGAAATCAGTTCTTATCGAACACGAGCGAATCCACACAGGGGTAAAGCCGTTTTCCTGCACAGAATGTGGTAAATGTTTTATTCAGAAATCAGCTCTTATTACACATAGGAGAATTCACACAGGGGAGAAGCCATTTTCATGTTCTGAATGTGGCAAATGTTTTTCTCTAAATGGGGTGCTCAAAATACATAAGAGAATTCACACAGGGGAGAAAACATTTTTGTGTTCTGAGTGTGGCAAAAGTTTTAATAATAAAGCAGATCTTGTTAAACATGAGAGAATTCACACAGGGGAGAAGCCATTTTCATGCTCACAATGTGGCAAATGTTTTATTCAGAAATCGGGTCTTATTGAACATAAGAAAATCCACACAGGGGAGAAGCCGTATTCATGTACAGTATGTGGGAAATGTTTTACATGGAAATCACATCTCAACAGACATCAAAGAATCCACACAGGCCAGAAAGCATGTTAACGTTCAGAAAGTGATAAGTGTTTATATAATGAGATATAAAAGAAACCACACGGGGAGAAGTCATGTTCATTTTTTTTTATCAACATTTGTAAATGATTTATAAAGAATTATATGAAATGTATCAACCAATAAACTACAGGCAGTCCCCGGGTTACATACAAGATAGGGACTGTAGGTTTGTTCTTAAGTTGAATTTGTATGTAAGTCGGAACTGTATACTTTATCATTGTAACCCCCAGCCAAATTTTTTTTTGGTCTCTGTGACAATTGAATTTTAAAAATGTTGGATTTTCATTAGAACCTGGATTCATAATAAAGCTTCATTGTAGACACCAGTGATAACTGTTACAGCTGTTTATTGTAACCTAAGGATAAAGTACAGTAAATTGGCAACATCCAGAGGTCCGTTTGTAACTAGGGGTCGTATGTAAGTCAGGTGTTCTTAGGTAGGGGACCGCCTGTACACATGAAAAAAGTTGGAGGACTTCGACAATCGTAATACATATACAGAGAAGCAGAGAAAAATGTAGATAAAGGAACCACCTGAATTTTTACCTAAGTAACAAAGAACATTGGAGGGAATTTTTTATTGGCTTTCTACCCGTTTTTGGCAGATTTTTTTTAGCCATATTTATGAGGTATCGCCGCCACAATATTGTTCCTCTTCACAATCCTCATGCCTTTTGTTTGGTACCTGAATTTGGGCGCAACTTGTGAACCCAACGCGTTTCCTGTGCTTCTAGGTTCCCAACACTTTTTTAGGCACATTTTTTAGCGTCCAATTAGACAAGCTAAAAGCTGTTGACCAGGTTCTATTTCACCTGCATAAATGTGGAGCAAGTTCAGAACCTTTTCGGTTGTGTGCCAAGTCATTCAGCTCCTGTGCCAAAATCTAACATCCCAATCTAAAAATTGGACAATTTGTGCTCCGGAATACCAGACCTTTCACCGCTATGAATGAATGCCCCCATTGTATTCTATCAGTGAAGTTTATGTAAAAAGAAGCCAAACTTATTCAAATAGGCCCATACACTCTTCTTGTATTCAGCACCACATAGTGTGAGGATGGACTCTGCGTGTTATGGAAATCCATTCCCGGATTTGCTCCTCAGCCCTCCCCAACATCTCCACACACTTGTGACGTCCCACCGGTTTTTAATCTACAAATTCACTTGCCTTTATTTTTGACATTTTTAGGTTCTAATTGATCAGAGACATGGCCATTTATGATCCCTGGTTAAGGGGGCTGTTCCTCAACATGTGGGAGCCATATTGTATTCAGAATATCACCCTAGTCCATGTGTCTCCAGTAGATGTTACTTGTGGGTTAAGGTTTCTCTCTGGGCAATATCACACTATAGGATAACGCCGAGGTGAGGTCCATAAGAACACACAAATATCATAAAGGTCCTGGCACCTTTAACTCCTAATACTAGGTTAAATATCAAGTACCTCAATATCATTGTCCCACAACCACAGTAGAAACTCTCTTGCCACAAAGTATCTCTCCCTTATCAAGGTTCTTCTCCTGGTGTAACCACTTGAGGCCATTTGTCCCACATGGGAGTTGTTTGCAGGAGCTATCTTGGGTAGCGTGAGGTAAGTCATGGTTTTAAAGAAACTATATAGTATATTGTTAGAGATTTTTATCTGGGTCTCAGACCCCCCATTGCATGGTGACTTTCAAATTAAATCTTTCATGGCTCCTGGTACCAGGAGGAGAGAACAAACCCAAGACGCAGACACGGTCTTTAGCTGCACCCAAATCACACTCTTTATTTCAAAAACCACAGTCATATATCAAAACAGAAAAAGCAGAATTGGGGGGGGGGGGTGTGTGAAGAAGAAGTTAAGAATACTGTAATGCTATTGGCCATAATGAATTTACCAGCACATTCTCAGAAAAGGTTGATTGGCCTTGTTCACAGACATGTTTATACTAATTTCCCTGAGGAGAAGGAGATAAGCTGGCGCTAGAACCAAGATATATAACAAAAGATGAAGGACAGACTGGCTTCTCATTAAATGTCAAGGGAATTAGTTGGCAGGCGAGCAAACAGGTTACAAAAAAATGAAGTTTGAATCATGACCTTAGCTGGACAGTGCTTGACCCCCAGCTAATACTTAAAATGGCTTCTGTTTGGTTCTCTTTCTCCAAGATGGCCACCATAGAGAAATATATCATTAACAATATCAACCATCCAAAATTATCTGTTTATGTCCCTTAATCATTTAAATAGCAAATAGAGCAAAAACTGCCTGTAGAGTGGAACATTAAAATCTCAAATCTTTATTTATTACAAAAACTAGGCCCATGAAAAATAACCAAAAAGAGCCTTACACTAGATCTGTGCAATTACAGACTTAGGTAACTCCTCTGGGGAAAGTGTGCCAGTCATATACATATGAACTTGGGTAAGAGGGATAATGTGTCACCTCACTAATTACCCTGATTATGTTGCAGTGCTAGTTGAATTGGAGACTGGTCACACGCTTCCATATATCAGCCCATTGGAGGACCTACTAAAGTGCTAGAACAGAGCCAGTAGGAAGGATTCCCTTCAATTGTATCTCTTGGCTCATGTTCCTATACATAAAACCCTTAAAAGTGGCGTGTTACAATATTCTCATGGCACAGCAGTACACCTAACGCGTTTCCCTGCTATTGGTAAGCGTAGCAGTTCATCAGAGGTGTGAAGTGGATTATATAGAAGCACCTGAGCCACAGCGCTCCATATCGCACCGCTGATACTATGACCCTCTTGTATTTGTCAATGCGTTATGCTGTCAAGGTTAGTGGTGTTAGCAAGTTAGTGCATCAGTTCAGAGCCGGGATGCTGTATAAATTTAGACCCTATCTAACTGGCTCATAGTTATTACACATAACACTCGCTAAGTATCTAGACAGGATGCTGGCTCTAGTTGGGCCGCGCATCTAGCATGCACGAGCGGCTATTTATAGCCTAAGCTCCGCCCACCAAAAGAGGGCTTGACCAATGCGCCTTCACTTAGCCACTATCAATACTCTATGTACTAGTGACGAATCGGAGATGTCACCAAAGTAGGAGCGCCCCGATCCACCAGTCACCAGAGTCGTGGTGAAGTCTCCACCCACCTGAATACAGGCCAATCCCCCATTCCATAGCGTAGGGACCCGGATACCAACTGTTGCTTAGAGACGTTTACATTGCAGACCTGGATGGTAAGTATCTACTTTACACCAGTGAAAACACACAATTAGGCTTTTTATTAAACCAGGAAAGTGAATTCTGGATGAAGACAAAATCGAAGCAAGGACACCATAATAAAAATAAATCAGTATACCAAAAAGGATGATGCACCCATATCTAATGTAATGCCCTCAGTGTCATAAACCATCAGCCTGACTGATAAGGAAGTGGGACCAACACCCTTCATTTACATGGGGGAGCTTTTTGAGACAAGAAGGGGCAGACCAAGGTGTATAAGAGACGCAAGCAGGACTCACATGGGTGAACTTCTTGGTGGAAGATCTTACTGGAGGAGCTTAGACTAAGAGACTGAGACACAGAATGGAGAGAGAGCAGGTCCAGATATGTGCGGAGGAGGGAGTCTGGGAAGGAGGACATGACGCTGGTGCCAGGGACCCCCCAGAATGGTGAGTACTGACAGCCTTTATTGTTTTTGTGAAATTATTTCTCCTCTGTCCCATTATTTCTATATCCACTACCACAAAATGTTTCCAAGAACCTGGTACATATGTTGGATGTGAATATCTGTTATATCCAGTGTATATGAACCAGTAATTTCCATAAATACAGGATGTGTACATGTGCAGAATATGTGTGTGGAAGTGACAGCGCCAATCAAAGATGCACTGGCCCTTTAAATATTCGAGTGGCGGCGCGCAGCCAGGAAGGGAGAGGTCGTGGAGAGGTAAGTGCGGGCTAGTGGATGGGGCAGTGCCATGGAGAGGGGCACTGTTATGCCCGCAATCTGTGACATGGATCGCAAGGGCACTTGTGACAGTACCCTTTCCCCCTTCGGCCTCCCCCTCTTCTTGGTCCCAAGAAACCTCTGGAGGAGACTTTGACCCAAAATATTCTCTTCAGGCTCCCAGGATCTCTACTCAGGCCTCAACCCCTTCCAGTCTACAAGGAAGAACCGCCTAACTCTCACCCCTTCATGTCCAACACCTCCTTGACTTCATAGACATCAGTAGAGTAAGCCTCAGGAAGAGGAGAATGTTTTGAGAAGCGGTTCAAGACGGCTGGCTTCAGGAGAGAGACATGGACACCGGGTTGATGTGCTTGATTACCTCAAAGGAACCAAGGAACCGGGGACCAAGCTTGTAGCTAGGTATCTTTAGCGGACGTATCTGGAGGATAATTACACCTTGTCACCCAGAGAGAAGACAGGATGAGCTCGATGCTTCTTATCAGCCTGGTTTCTGATGGCCACGCCTCCTTAATTGGACAAGTCGAAAAAGTGCCAAAAAACTGTCTAAAAGTCTTGATAAATGTGGCGCAAGGCATTATAGACAGTGTTTTTGGCACAAAACCACCAGAATTGTGGTGCAAGTGGGTTTATAAATCCCATCTTGTTCAGCATGAGAGAATTCACAAAGGGGAGAAGCGGTTTGTGTTTACAATGTGACAAATGGTTAATGGTTAGATAGTCTTTAACGGAGTGTTTTTTCGCTCATTTCTCGCTCTCCACCTTCAAAAATCCATAGCTTTTTCATTTTTTCGTGTACTGAGCTGTTTGAGGACTGATTTTCTGTGAAACAAATTTGACTTCTCTGTGGCATTATTTATGATTCCATGGCAAGCAATAGGAAACTGGAAAAAAATTCCAGATGTGGAAAAGTTGGGCAACAAAAAGTGTTTCAGTCACTTTCTTGTGGGCTCAGTTTTTACAACTTTTACGTTACGCTCCTCTGCTTTATTCTTTGCTTTGGTACTATCACAGAGATACCAAATTTACATAGGTATTATTGCCTTTTAATACATTTTGAAATATTAAACAGACGTGTATGAAAAAGAAAAAAAATTTCTCCATCTTCTGAAGCGAATAACTTTTTCACAATTTGGTGTACAGAGCTGTGTGAGGTGTCATTTTTTGCCCCCTGTCTATGGTAATGGTAGAAACTCCTCTCCTCTAGGTGTAGAGGATAACCCCTGTATATGGTGATGGTAGATCATCCTCTCCTCTAGGTGTAGAGGATGCCCCTGTCTATGGTGATGGTAGAACCTCCTCTCCTCTAGGTGTAGAGGATGCCCCCTGTCTATGGTGATGGTACAACCCCCTCTCCTCTAGGTGTAGTTCAGGGGTGAATGACCCACGGCCGTAGACCCCCAAGTTGCTGCCCTTGCCCTGCTGTCTGTAGTTATATTCTTGTACATAGGGGCAGTATTATAGTAGCTATATTCTTGTACACAGGGGGCAGTATTATAGTAGTTATATTCCTGTACATAGGGGGCAGTATTATAGTATATTCTTGTACATAGGGGCAGTATTATAGTAGTTACATTCTTGTACATAGGGGGCAGTATTATAGTAGTTATATTCTTGTACATAGGAGGCAGTATTATAGTAGTTATATTCTTGTACATAGGGGGCAGTATTATAGTAGTTATATTCCTGTACATAGGGGGCAGTATTATAGTAGTTATATTCTTGTACATAGGGGGCAGTATTATAGTAGTTATATTCCTGTACATAGGGGGCAGTATTATAGTAGTTATATTCCTGTACATAGGGGGCAGTATTATAGTAGTTATATTCCTGTACATAGGGGGCAGTATTATAGTAGTAATATTCTTGTACATAGGGGGCAGTATTATAGTAGTTATATTCTTGTACATAGGGGGCAGTATTATAGTAGTTATATTCCTGTACATAGGGGGCAGTATTATAGTAGTTATATTCTTGTACATAGGGGGGCAGTATTATAGTAGTTATATACCTGTACATAGGGGGCAGTATTATAGTAGTTATATCCCTGTACATAGGGTGCAGTACTATAGTAGTTATATTCTTGTACATAGGGGGCAGTATTATAGTAGTAATATTCTTGTACATAGGGGGCAGTATTATAGTAGTTATATTCTTGTACATAGGGGGCAGTATTATAGTAGTTATATTCTGGTACATAGGGGGCAGTATGCACCTGCTGCATAGGTTCAGACAATTTCCATCATTATTATGGTCTTGTTTGTGCACTGTACTGCCCTATTCTCCAACATCTGAAGTTAATCTCTTTAAGGTCTGTAGTTTCCTGATTGCCTTTTGACCATTTCTTTGAATCTTGGCACCACATTTGCTATGCCCTAGTCCTGTGGAATTTTATGGAATCTTAAATATTAAACATATCACAACATATCTATCAGAGAAGACAAACGTAGAGAAAAATAGGAAAAAATGTCTCACATATCCTTATATCCAGAAACTTACTTTGAGGATAGTGGAGGCTTGTTTGGAGTGCCCACGTGTTGCTGGCTTGTTTGTCCACACCATGACTAAGGCTTGAGAGCAAGCTGAAACGCGTAGGTGGATTACCTACATGTCACTTTTCCTGCACTCTTTTTAATGTAAGAAGAATAAAGTTTTGAAGTTTTATGGGATGTGCCACGTATACTCTCTTTTACTTGGCTTACTATCAGAGAAGACAAGTCATGTAGTATCCAGGGTGTATTCCACCGGGGCCCAGTGATTGGTCTATTTTAGGTGTTTTAATACAGCGTTGCAGCTGTTTTTGGGTTAAGCAGCTGAGTTTAATAGGAAAAGTACATTATTTTTCATATCATCGGTCAGGGGATTTTCGTTTATTTGAAACGCAACATTGAATAGATTGACCCTTTCCTTATCTCCCTCCACCACAATCCCAAGTTATTTTTAAATTACTCCACCATGACCCCAGGTTATTTCTTATCTCACTCCATCATTACCCAAGGTTTTTATTTGTGTTTAGTTTCTTTTTATTTATATATTCATTAGATAATTTGGTATATTTTTTACTTTACTTTTGTTTCTGCCTTTCTTTGTTGTTTATAGAATCAACAAAGTAAAACAATATGTCTGTATTATCATAGTATTTATTTAACTTAATTATAAAAAGTATCCGATTAGTTTATGTGAAGCAAAATTTCAAAACCATAGTTTAAGGAGGATTTTATGTTTAAAAAGTTTAGACATCTAAATATTCCTTTTATTTTTGGACATCATATGTAATCCTGAAATATTGAGATGACAAAGAACTTAGATATTTGATGATGATTACTGTGATCAGACACTGGCATTTGGTTATAAAATTCCCAAATATATTTTTCATTGCATTTTTTTTTACTTTTTATTTAAAAACGTTGATAAAGGCTAATTTTAGATAATGTAAACTTGGGAAAGGAGCTCACGGCTTTGGTTTTTTTGCCACTGTTTAAGAGTAAAAGATGTAACAAATATATGGAAGAATTAAAAAATTTCATACAGAAATTAAAACCTTTACAATTATGTTGAAGTAAAACTTTGGCAATGCAAATTATAGTATTTACTTGACTGTATCATATAGTGACAAAAAAGCAGCAAATGTTGCCATTAAAAAGTTTATTATTCGCCACCGATACTGATTTTTTTTTTACGGTTAAATTACTAAAAAGATTTAAAAAATGCAAAAAGATCTCAAAATTTTAATGGACAAAAATAACACTTTATTGTATGGTATTCTTCTGCTCCATGAAGCCATTTCCAGGACAGGGCAGTCACATGGTCATCGGAGACACCTTGTCTGCATGGATTTGCATTCCCTATTGTTCAGGATGTGGAATCAGTAGGGAATCACACAGGGACATTTGGCCGAGTAAAGATTTGCAAATTAAGTTATCTAGTTTCATCAGAAAGACACATCCTGGTCTCCTTTCTTTGGTGGGAGGGAGTGATAAACCCATAACAAAGGAGAACAATCAGAGTGTCATAAACAATGAGTCTGGCTGATAAGGAAGTAGCACCAACACCCTTCATTTACATGGGAGAGATTGTTGAGACAAGAGTGGGCAGACCAAGGGGTATAAGAGACCCAAGCAGGACTCACTTTAGGAGAACTTCTTGGTGGAAGATCTTACTGGAGGAGCTTACACTAAGAGACTGAGACACAGAATGGAGAGAGAGCAGGTCCAGATATGTGCGGTGGAGGGAGCCTGGGAAGGAGGACATGACGCTGGTGCCAGGGACCCCCAGAATGGTAAGTACTGACAGCCTTCGATACTTTGTAGAACTGATCCTTCTTCTGACCTCTTCTTTGGATGTTGGATGTGAATATCTGTTATCTCCAGTGTATATGAGCCAGTAATATCCATAAATTAAGGATTTGTATATCTGCAGAATATGTGTGTCCTTAGAATGTGTAACTTGTATCTATGCTATAATGCATATAGATGTGTAGTGTACAAGTAAAGGATGTAAACATATATATTTGTATTTCTGTATGTACACATATACTTATTACAATGTTGTATAGCATGACATATTCCACTATTCTATTCCATATTAACAAAGGATTTGAGCTGGTTTGGCAGCATTATTCATTGTACTTTTTTGGTATGTCCCAATGCACCCAGGGGCATAGCCGTTTGCACGTGTGTTTCAGACAGAAAACACGCAATTGGGAATGAGCACCATGGGCCACATTTATTATGCAGTCTGCACCAGAATTCTAGCATAAACTTCACATAAAAACATCTGCAAAGTGATTGCACATGAACTTAGGAAGTGCTTCCATCGGGATTGTGCCGCGGCTGCACTGTTCAAGTTGCGACACAATGCTGTGCACAGAAAGGGGCGTTCCAATATGTATTCACACTGGCCACCACATTTATGTCACAAGTTTCGCAGTTATGTAGAGGTATAGTAAACTTGAGGCTTAGCAGTGCAAGTATGGGGTTGCAGGAATGTAGATGGTTAGGAATGAAGCGACATAGAACCATAGAGGTGCAGAAATGTAGGGGTACAGTCATATACATGTGTAGGGGTGCAAAGATGTAGATACATTGAAATATAAAGCTTCAAATACAGGCAGTCCTGGGGCTACGTACAAGATTGGTTCTGTAGGTTTTTTCTTAAATTGAATTTGTATGTAAGTCGGAACTATATAGTTTATAATGGTAACCCCCAGCCAAATTCTTTTTGGTCTCTTTGACAATTGGATTTTTAAAATGTTTGATTGCAGACACCTGTGATAACTGTTACAGCTGTTTATTGTAGCCTAAGGCTAACGTACAGGAAATTACCAACAGTCGAGTGTTCTTAAGTAGGGGACCGCCTGTATGTACAAAATAGGGGTCATTCATCTTTAGGCTGGACATTTGTCTGTCTTTTTTTTCCTGGTTTTGGACTTGTTTGATTTGTCTTAGAGGGTGATATATCAACAAGCTGAGTTTTTGTGACTAGAGTTGCACAAAAATTTAAATTCTTCTGCAACTTTGTTAGGCTCTTGGTGCAAATATGCAAATGCACCCAATAAGATGAAAGATAAGAGCAAATAAACATAAAACCCTGAGATAAATGACCCCCAACATGACATATGCTTTACTCTGAAATCTGAGTTTTACTGAGAATTCACACAGGAGAGAAGATGTTTCTAGAATGTGATGCAGAAATCAGAAATGGTTTGACATGAAACAATTTAGCAATTTATGCAGAAATGTTATAAATCTTTATTTCATTACAGATTTTATTAACTTTGTTATCATTTAACATCTTGTTCCTTGCAGATGACGATAACTGGAGCTCAGAGGAACATCTGACATCTTCAAATATTACAGCTGATGATTGTGGGATCACACAAGATACATGTATAGAACACAACAGCAGAAGGGATTTACCCTCAGACCTTCATTGCAACAATCTATCATCTGATCATATTACATTCTGTCCTATCTATTCTGATTTATCACAGATGAACAGTCAAGAAAGAAGCCTCCACAGAGCAGCCGAGCATCTAACAGATGCAACCAGGAAGACATTTTCATGTTCTGAACATGGGAAAAATGTTACTGTTAATTGGAATCTCACACATCAGAACATTCACTCAGGGGAGCAGCCTTTTTCATGTTCAGAAAATGGAAAATGTTTTATTGAACGAAAAAATCTTGTTCAACATGAGAGAAATCACACAGGGGAGAAACCGTTTTCATGTTCAGAATGTGGAAAATATTTTAATCGGAAAACACACCTTATTCATCACGAGAGAACTCACACAGGGGAGAAGCCGTTTTCATGTTCAGAATGTGGCAAATGTTTTATTAAGAAATCAAATCTTGTGATACATGAAAGAGTTCATACAGGGGAGAAGCCATTTTCATGTTCAAAATGTGGAAAATGTTTTACTCATAAATCAAGTCTTGTTAAGCATGAGAGAATTCACACAGGGGAGAAACCGTTTTCATGTTCAGAATGTGGAAAAAATTTTGCTGATAAATCAAGTCTTGTTCAGCATGAGAGAATTCACACAGGGGAGAAACCATTTTCATGTTCAGAATGTGGAAAACGTTTTAATTGGAAAACAAATCTTGTTCAGCATGAGAGAATTCACACAGGAGAGAAGTCATTTTCATGTTCAGAATGTGGAAAATGTTTTACTCATAAATTAAGTCTTGTTCAGCATGAGAGAATTCACACAGGGGAGAAACCGTTTTCATGTTCAGAATGTGGCAAATGTTTTACTCAAAAAACACGTCTTGTTCAGCATGAGAGAATTCACACAGGGGAGAAACCGTTTTCATGTTTAGAATGTAAAAAATGTTTTAGTCAGAAATCAGACCTTGTGAAACATGAGAGAATTCACACAGGGGAGAAGCCGTTTTCATGTTCAGAATGTAAAAAATGTTTTAGTCAGAAATCAGACCTTGTGAAACATGAGAGAATTCACACAGGGGAGAAACCGTTTTCATGTTCAGAATGTGGCAAATGTTTTACACAAAAAACACGTCTTGTTCAGCATGAGAGAATTCACACAGGGGAGAAACCGTTTTCATGTTTAGAATGTAAAAAATGTTTTAGTCAGAAATCAGACCTTGTGAAACATGAGAGAATTCACACAGGGGAGAAACCGTTTTCATGTTCAGAATGTGGAAAAAATTTTGCTGATAAATCAAGTCTTGTTCAGCATGAGAGAATTCACACAGGGGAGAAACCATTTTCATGTTCAGAATGTGGAAAACGTTTTAATTGGAAAACAAATCTTGTTCAGCATGAGAGAATTCACACAGGAGAGAAGTCATTTTCATGTTCAGAATGTGGAAAATGTTTTACTCATAAATTAAGTCTTGTTCAGCATGAGAGAATTCACACAGGGGAGAAACCGTTTTCATGTGCAGAATGTGGCAAATGTTTTTCTCAAAAAACAAGTCTTGTACAGCATGAGAGAACTCACACAGGGGAGAAACCGTTTTCATGTTTAGAATGTGAAAAATGTTTTAGTAAGAAATCAAATCTTGTTCAGCATGAGAGAATTTACACAGGGGAGAAACCATTTTCAAGTCTTTAAGTGTTTAGATATGTAACGACATTTTGTCTATGTCTTGTTATTTATATATACTCATCCTCTTCTCCACTAAATAACAGGATTGCTTAAGACATCTTGGCCTGTAGGAGACGTTCCACAGGACACACATAAATGTTTGTAAATAGAGACCCCGGAAGATCAGGATGTGGGAATCTGGTTCTTGATTTGAAATGTAATACTTGACATTGATAAATGGATGTGGCCAAGGATTTGTTGGGGGAGCGGTTATTCTATTCTGGTGAATGACGATCCGGATGGTCTGTATTTATGTCCAGTTTATGGGTCCAATAACAATAAATGAACAATGAATTCCTACGACAAGATGTTGCCAAATACATCAATGATGTTTTCAATATATTATTATGTGTGATTTTATTTGTTATCTCTAATTTTATGTCACATTTCCGCACTAACCTTGAACCCTCCTTGTATTGAAAGGGCAAAAAATAAAGACGCACAGAGGTCTCGCTAGTTCTCCGTGGCTACAACATATTTCGGTTGTGTCATTGTTATCGGATGACACATTTATTTATTTAATTACTCTCTGCCTGATAATTGAACTACTCTGACACCTCCATCGTCCAACACAGGAACAAGCTCCAAAGCTTAAAACAGAGGTCCCCCCTGATGGACACTTCTCTCCTGATGGTCAATTTACTTTGAGGGTTGGCAGGATAAATGAGAGAAACATGGTTATTTATGCTGCACAGCTAGTTTGGTGTTTGGTCGCAAAAATAGCAGTGTTTTTTAATATGCTTGTTGATCCTCTTGTGGCTAATTTGTGAGGTGTCTTTGCCATAATATTGGTGTTTTTCCGACAATTACAACTTGTTCTTTTTATGGCCACTTGGGATTCAGAGACTCGTTCTTGGGTGCAATTTTTGGTGGAAAATGAAAGCAGCTATAAGCTAGTCTAGGGAGGGTAAATAGATTGCACATGTATTCAAAAAATGGATGTATGGTTTTAATTGTGCATTCAAAGGCTTTAGATCAAAATGCATCTCAGCTGCATAACGATAAATTTTGATATACAGTTTCGTAACTGAACAGATGAAAGTCACTAACAAAGATAATGGGGCAGATTTACTTACCCGGCCCATTCGCGATCCAGCGGCGCGTTCTCTGCGGTGGATTCGGGTCCGGCCAGGATTCACTAAGGTAGTTCCTCCGACGTCCACCAGGTGGCGCTGCTGCGCTGAAGTTCCCCGGAATGCACTGAAGTACACCGGCCTATTCCTAGTGAAGGTAAGCGCGAGTCTCGCAACACTTTTTTTTAAATCCGTCGGGTTTTCGTTCGGCCACGCCCCCTGATTTCCGTCTGCATGCTGGCGCCGATGCGCCACAATCTGATCGTTTGCGCCAAAATCCCGGGGCAATTCAGGGGAAATCGGCGCAAATCGGAAATATTCGGGTAACACGTCGGGAAAACGCAAATCGGGCCCTTAGTAAATGACCCCCATAGAGTTATAGGGTTGCAGAAATGTAGAGGTACAGGAACCTTGAGGTGTAGCGGTGCAAGTATTAGGTTGTAGGAATGCAGGAACAGTGGTAAGGGGAAATAGGGGGGCAGAGATATAGAGGTGTAGAGTTACAGAAATGTAGGGGTGCAAAGATGTAGATGAAATGAAATATAAAGCTTTAAATATGTACAGAATGGGGGTCATTCATCTTTAGTCCGGACATTTTTCTGTTTTCTTCTGCTTTTGGAATTGTTTGATTTATCTTAGAGGATGAAATATCAGGCAGCTGACTTTTTTTCTGGAGTCTTTAGATATATCAGATGCTAGACTGAAAAATTCTGTTGCTGTGATGTTCGCTAAGCGATTGGAGTGGCTTATTTTGGTGCAAAAATGCAAATGCACCAAAACAAGTTGCAAATATAGGAGAAAATAAAAATAAAGTTAAATTACCCCAATGTGTTTCACTCTGAAAGTTTACAAGATGTTTTACCGAGAATCCACACAGTAGAGAAGCTGTTTTGTGCGTTCAGAATGTGATGCTGAAATCAGAAATAGTTTGAAATAAAACAATTATGTAGAAATTTTATAAATATTTATATCTTTGCAGATTTCATAAACTTTTTTGTTACCTACCCTATTATTCCCAGGAGATGACGTTAGCCGGAGCTCAGGGGAAAATCTGATATCTTCAGATATTAAAGCTGTTGATTGTAGGATCACACAAAAACATATAAAGAAAACAACAGCAGAATGGATTTACCCTCAGACATTCCTTTTAATCAATCTATCATCTGATCCTATTACATTGGGCATCTATTCTGATACATCACAGACTAATGGTCAAAAAAGGAGCCACCACAGAGCAGCCGAGCATCTAAGAGCTGCAACCAGGAAGACATTTTCATGTTCTGAATGTGACAAATGTTTTACTCATAAATGGAATCTCCTCACACATCAGAAAATTCACACAGGGTAAAAGCCATTTCCATGCTCAGAATGTGGCAAATGTTTTATTAGGAAATCAGATCTTGTGAAACATCTAAGAGTTCATACAGCAGAGAAGCCGTTTTCATGTTTATAATGTGAGAAATATTTTAGTCATAAATCAAGTCTTGTTGAACACGAGAGAACTCACACAGGGGAGAAGCGGTTTGTGTTAACAATGTGACAAATGTTTTATAATGAAATCCCATCTCTAAACACGTCTCTCACACAGGAAAAAAGCAGCTTAATGATAAGAATGTGACAAACATTTTACTTGATGAAATACTTTTTATATATGAGAGGAGCCACAAGGGGAGAAGTCTTGTTGTTATTGAAGATCTGCATTTGTAATGGAGTTTGATGTTGTGTTGTATGAGATGCAATAACCAATAAACTTCAGATTGGATTAGAGAACTTGTACAATTATATAACACAATCAGAATAAGAGAGAAAAATGTGGAGGAGCTCGGATAAAGGATCAGCTGATGTTTTATCGTATACAGGTGTTTGATAAATTTCCCCCTTGTATAAGTAAAGCCTATGGTGACTAAATATATGGGAGCCCCTGATCGGATCTCAGCCCCATAGAGGTCTATAGCACCTGCATACACCACACCATGGCTGAACTGGGCGGCTGCTCCACATGATATAGGAAATGTCCCATATAATGGCTGCTTTTTATGGAGCGCACACCCCTCCTGCATTAATACAAGTGCATAAGGCCTATGGAACCAATGCACACAAAACATAATGGGGACCGATATCCAGCCAAAAATTTTATCAGTCCCCGTAGATGTCTATTGCAAACAGTCACAGTGGGGTCAGCATACGTTGAATCACCGCACCGTGACCGGCAAAGAAATGTCCTATATTCTGCTGTATTCCGGTGCCAGTCCTGCTCTTCTCTATTGAGAGGGGTCTGCTCACCCATCTTCTCTCCAGCAGGCGACCGAATGTTTGCCCATGCTATGCTGCACATACTTTAACATAAAAAATGATACCCTCATCTGTCAGAAGCAGGAATTACTATTTCAGGTCATGCATCTTTTTATTTTTATTTTTAAAGACACAATTTAGTCTTCATCCTTACTATTAACTCTTCAATGACCACTGTATCAGGTTTTTACAGTGCCAGAGGAAGTTTGCAGGACATCAGGTCCTGCTGGTGCCACTACTGGGTTATGTTATCACAGCCCAGTCCCTGCACCAACACCCAGGAATGGAAAAGCTTCAATCCTGAGTATTTAACCCCTTTGAAACCGTAGTCAAACCTGGACTGCAGTGCCTTAGCGGGTGCAGCTAAAGGGCTAATAACAGGTTTACAAGGGTATAAATCGATTTTCCATTGGAGTCGGCCCATGGCATTGACAAGGGTGAAAATTGCAGTAAAAATCCACAGCATTCTGTATAAATGTGCACACAATAGGGAATGGCTATAGAGATTACAATGCTAGAATGAAAAAATAATGAAAATTAAAAAAAAAATAAAATCACCCCAATTTAGCTACAACTGATATAAATGTAATATACAGTAAAAATCACAAGCAGGTATCAGTTTAGGTATCACTGCGTTTCAAACAAAATATGAAAACAGTTATTACAGATGGTGGAACCCCTATGGAACCCAAATGTCTGAAACGCTACTTTTACACCATTTTACATACCATAAAAAATGAATTCAAAAGTAATCAAAAGGTTGCACAGACATCAAAATGGGAGCAATGAACACATCAGCTCATTTTTCAGAAAATGACACCTCACACAGCTCCATAAGTATGAAAAAGTTATTAGCGCCAGAAGTTGGCAAAATTGTTTTTTTTCGTACACATTTGTTTAATTTTTGAAAATGTATTAAAGCACAATAAAACCTGTATAAATCTGGTATCACCTTGATCGTACTGAACCAAAGAATAAAGTAGATGTATCGTTTGGAGTCCAGAGTGAAAGTCGTAAAAACTGATCCCACAAGAAAGTGCCATAAAAGTGGGGGTTTTTTTGCCAATTTTAATCACATTTTGATTTTTTTCCAGCTTCCCAGTACAAGCCATGATATTATAAATAATGTCATGGAGTAGTAAAATTTGTTATGCAGAAAATAAGCCCTCACACAGCTCTGTACACAAAGAAATACAAAAGATATGTAAAAAGTTACAGATTTTTAAATGTGGGGGCGAAAAATGAACAAAAAAAATGCTGCATCCATAAGGGGTTAAGAAATCTTCAAATATATATATAAAAAAGAGATCTATCAAGTTATGTAGTATACAGGGTATGTCCCACCTGGGCCCAGTGATTGGTCTATTTTAGTCTTATTGACGTGACATTGCACTTCATCCCGAGATGGGCTGAGCCCTCTCCATGCAAGGTGGGCCTTTGCTGCATATTGCAGCAAACACCCACCGGTAACACCAGCGATCGGTGACAGTACTGACCTGTAAATGCCTCTGGTAAGGCTTCCGGAGGCCCTAGGGGAGCATGGGCTCAGCCATATTAGATTTGATTACTGTCCCCCTGTGAAGTCATCGGAGGCAGAAATCAGTTACCAGGACAGCCTTGGGTCATACAAAGATCCGAGGCTGTCTCGTTTTGCGTCCCGTTTTAACTACACAGTGTAATAAATAATGTACAAAATCCACATATACTGCCATACTGTAGTATGGCAGTATATGGTAGGATCAATCAGACAACCTAGGGTTAAAGTAACCTAGGGGGTTTTAAAAATAGTAAAGTAAAAAAAAGCTATATTAAAAAACCTAATAATTCAAATCACCCCCCTTTCACTAAACAGTAAAGATCATAAACACATTAGGTATTACCGCATTCAAAAATGCCCAATCTATCATAATATAATACTGGTTTTGTCACTGCGTTTAACTCCGTAATGGAAAATAGTGCCCAAAACCGCAAATGGCACTTTTTTGCCATTTTGAAAAATATTAAAAATTCAATAAAAAGTGATCAAAAGGTCACACCGTCCTAATATAAGAAGCATTGAAAACTTCATCAAAAGTCACAAAAAATAACACCACCCACAGCTCTATACACCAAAGTATGAAAAAGTTATTAGCTCCAGAAGAAGGCAAAATGAAGAATTTTCTTTTTGTACAGGTTTTAATTTTTGTACATGTATGAAAACATTATAAAACCTATAAAAATGTGTTATCTCAGTGATCGTACTGACCCACATAATGATGATCTGTCATTTGGGGCACACAGTGAAAGCTGTAAAATCCAAGCCCACAAGAAAATGGCGCAAATGCATTTTTCATCATTTTCACTGCATTAAAAAAAAAATTCTGCTTCCCAGTACATGGCATAGAATAGTATATACCGTCACTATGAAGTGCAATTTGTTATGCAGAAAACAAAGGAAAACAGAGCTCTTTACATGGAAAAATAAAAAAAGTTATTGCTTTTTAAAAGTGGGGAGTAAAAAATGGAAAGGCAAAAACAAAAAAGGTTGTTAGAGGATTTAAATTATTCTTCCTCATATCATCAATCTGGGGGATTTTTCTTTGTTTAACCGGTTAAGGACCGGGCCCTTTCCTGTTTTTTCAATTCCATTTTTCACTCCCCACCTTCAAAAATCTAGAACTTTTTTGTTTTTACACGTAAAGAGCTGTGTGATGGCTTGTTTTCTGCGTAACAAATTGCACTTCATAATGATGGTATTAAATATTCCATGCCATGTACTCGGAAGCGGGAAAAAATTTCCAAATGCAGTGAAAATGGTGAAAAACCGCATTAGCGCCATTTTCTTGTGGGCTTGGATATTACGTCTTTCACTGAGCGCCCCAAATGACATGTCTACTTTATTATTTGGGTAGGGAACGATAAAGGATATACCAAATTTGTATAGGTTTTATAATGTTTTCATACATTTAAAAAAATTAAAACCTCCTGTACAAAAATAATTTTTTTGATTTTGCCAAATTAGGGCGCTAATAACTTTTTTATACTTTATTGTACGGAGCTGGGCGTAGTGTCATTTTTTGTGAAATTTGATAATATTTTCAATGATATTATTTTTAGGACTGTACGACCTTTTGATCACTTTTTATAGATTTTTTTATATTTTTCAAAATGGCAAAAAAGTGCCATTTTCGACTTTGGGCGCTATTTTCCGTTACGGGGTTAAACGCATTGAAAAATCGTTGTCATATTTTGATAGATCGGGCATTTTTGGACGCGTCGATACCTAATGTGTTTATGATTTTTACTGTTTATTTATATTTATGTCAGTTCTAGGGAAAGGGGGGTGATTTGAAATTTTAGGTTTTTTTATTATAATTTTTTTTTGTTAAACTTTTTTTTATTATTCTTTTTACTATTTTTCAGACACCCTAGGGTACTTTAACCCTAGGTTGTCTGATCGATCCTATCATATACTGCCATACTACAGTATGGCAGTATATGGGGATTTTCCTCCTCATTCATTACAATGTGCTATCAGCACATTGTAATGAAGGGGTTAAAACGAAATAGCCTCGGGTATTCGGAAGACCCGAGGCAACCATGGAGACGGATCGCCACTCCCCGATGACATCACGGGGAGCGGTGATCCCAGGTAAGATGGCGGCGCCCATGTGCCGCTATCTTTTTGAAGCTGCCGGCATCTTTGCCGGCAGCCATCGCTGTGATAACACCCGCGATCGGTGCTAGCACCGATCGCGGGTGTTACCGGTAAGCCTTTGCTGCAATATGCAGCAAAGACTTACCGGCTATGGAGAGGGCTCTGCCCGTGAGCCCTCTCCATGCAGCGCGACCCGACCGCCGCCGTGAATACACGGTGGGCGGTCGCGAACCGGTTAAAAGGAAACATTGAACAGATTGACCCTTTCCTTATTTCCCTACAGCATGAACCCATGTTATTTTTTATTTCCCTTTACCATGACCCCAGGATATTCCTCATCTCCCTCCAACATGACCCCAGGATATTCCTCATCTCCCTCCACCATGACCAAATGTTATTCCTCATCTCCCTCCACCATGACCCCATGTTATTCCTCATCTCCCTCCAACATGAGCCCAGGATATTCCTCATCTCCCTCCACCATGACCCCAGGATATTCCTCATCTCCCTCCACCATGACCCCAGGTTATTCCTCATCTCCCTCCACCATGACCCCAGGTTATTCCTCATCTCCCTCCACCATGACCCCAGGTTATTCCTCATCTCCCTCCACCATGACCCCAGGTTATTCCTCATCTCCCTCCACCATGACCCCAGGTTATTCCTCATCTCCCTCCACCATGACCCCATGTTATTCCTCATCTCCCTCCACCATGACCCCATGTTATTCCTCATCTCCCTCCACCATGACCCCATGTTGTTCCTCAGAGGTTGGCACTTTCAGTTTCTAGTTTCTTGTCGCTTTTATAATTGGGAAATCATTTTGGTCTTGTTTTTGCTTTCTTTCTGTCTCTATTTTTGTTCCCTTCCTTTGTTGTTTACAGAATGTATTTTTCGGTACAAAGTTAAACGATACGGCTTTGCTTCCATAATTTTTTTCATAAAGCGCTTGTGTGCATGGAACCCTTTATTTAATTTAATTTAAAAAAATCTAAGTCGTCTATATGCTACAAAACTTCAAATCTATAGTTTATGAAGGAATTTATGTTTAAAAAGTTAAGAAATAAAAATGTTCCTTTTATTTTAGGGCATCAGATACAATCTTGAAATTTTAAGACGCCACAGAATTTAGATAATTGATGCTAATTAATGTGACCAGACACCGGAATTTATTTTTTCTAATTTAACAATAGTATTTTTTCATTGCATTTTTTGTTTTACTTTTTCCTTTAAAAGGGTGATACTGTTTTATTTTAGATAATGTAATCTCGGAAAACGAGTCTTTGGCACTGTGCCATTGTTTAAGAGTTAAGATATGACAAATATATTGAAGAATTAAAAAGTCATATATTAAAACTTTTACAATATTTTGTAGTAATAATGTTGGCAATGCCATAGTATGTACTTGACTGTATAATACAGTTATAAAAAAGCAGGACTTTGAAATACAAATGTTACTAACAAAAGTTTACTATATAGCACCAATACTGATTTTGTGACTGGAAAGAAATTCTAAAAATGTTTACTAAAATTATTTTAAAAATAAAAACATATCTCAATATTTGATTGGACATAAAAAGCACTTGATTGTATGATATTCTTCTGCTCCATGAAGCCATTTCCCAGACAGGGCAGTCCCATGGTCATTGGAGACGCCTTGTCTGCATGGATTTGCATTCCCTATTGTTCAGGATGTGGAATCAGTAGGGAATCACAGGGCGACATTTCAAATGATTTGCAAATGAAGTTATCTGGTTTCATCAGAAAGACACATCCTGGCCTTTCTTTGGTGGGAAGGGATAATAAACCCATAACAAAGGGGAAAGCTTAAAACAAAGCACTCTTAAACAATCAGCCTGGCTGATAAGGAAGTGGGACCAACACCCTTCATTTACATGGGGGAGGTTGTTGAGACAAAAGGGGGCAGACCAAGCAGTATAAGAAACCCAGATACAACTCACATGAGGAGAACTTCTTGTTGGAAGATCTTACTGGAGGAGCTTAGACTGAGAGACTGAGACACAGAATGGAGAGAGAGCTGATCCAGATATGTGTGGAGGAGGGAGCCTGGGAAGGAGGACATGAAGCTGGTGCCAAGGACCCCCAGGATGGTGAGTACTGACAGCCTTCATTGCTTTCTATAAATGATTTTTCCTCTGCCACATTATTTCTGCCTTTCCATATTTCCACTACCACAAAATATAGCCTTTCAAACGGAAAAATAGCGGTAGTGCCTCCACAATATTGGTGTTTATCTGACTCTCATGACTTGTTCTATTTTTGGGCGCAAAATTATGGCACTGCTTGTGAATCTGAGATATTTCCGTCTCTATTGGGTACAATTTTTGGCGCAAAATTATTGCAGATAAACGCTGGTCTCGGGAGTTCATAGCGATTGCACTTGTATTACTGAAGTGTTTGCAAAAGGATTGTGACACGGAAGTCTGACATGAATCTGTTCACCCGTTAAACTGAGTTCACCAGAAAAAAATGGTGCACTCAAGCTCCTGGCTTCATAAATCTGGAGCCAATAGAACTCCTTAGACTAGTTTTCTGCAGCTCTAATTGTGCGCCAAAACATTTTGTAAAAGCGGTGGATTCCCTAACAGCGCCCAAATTGTGGGCACTTCTAAAGTCGATAATGAAGACCCCCATTGTGCTTTTTATCAAATGTATGATTTTCATTGTACATTCACAGTTTGCAGTAAAAAATGCATCTCAACTGCATAAAAATAAAAATGCAGCAATAGGAGTAAAGAGGTGCAGAAATGTAGGGGTACAGTCATGTACAGATGTAGGAGTGCAGTCATGTACAGATATAGGGGTGTAGTCATGTACAGATATAGGGGTGCAGTCATGTACAGGTGTAGGGGTACAGTCATGTAAAGATGTAGGGGTGCAGTCATGTACAGGTGTAGGGGTACAGTCATGTACAGGTGTAGGGGTGCAGTCATGTACAGGTGTAGGGGTGCAGTCATGTACAGCTGTAGGGGTACAGTCATGTACAGGTGTAGGGGTGCAGTCATGTACAGGTGTAGGGGTGCAGTCATGTACAGGTGTAGGGGTACAGTCATGTACAGATGTAGGGGTGCAGTCATGTATAGATGTAGGGGTGCAGTCATGTACAGGTGTAGGGGTGCAGTCATGTACAGCTGTAGGGGTGCAGTCATGTACAGGTGTAGGGGTGCAGTCATGTACATATGTAGGGGTGCAGTCATGTACAGGTGTAGGGGTGCAGTCATGTACAGCTGTAGGGGTGCAGTCATGTACAGGTGTAAGGGTGCAGTCATGTACAGGTGTAGGGGTGCAGTCATGTACAGGTGTAAGGGTGCAGTCATGTACAGATATAGGGGTACAGTCATGTACAGGTGTAGGGGTGTAGTCATATACACGTGTAGGGGTACAGTCATGTACAGGTGTAGGGGTACAGTCATGTACAGGTGTAGGGGTGCAGTCATGTACAGGTGTAGGGGTGTAGTCAGGTACAGGTGTAGGGGTGTAATCATGTACAGGTGTAGGGGTGTAATCATGTACAGGTGTAGGGGTACAGTCATGTACAGGTGTAAGGGTGCAGTCATGTACAGGTGTAGGGGTGTAGTCAGGTACAGGTGTAGGGGTGTAATCATGTACAGGTGTAGGGGTGTAATCATGTACAGGTGTAGGGGTACAGTCAAGTACAGGAGTAGGGGGACAGTCATGTACAGGTGTAGGGTTGCAGTCATGTACAGGTGTAGGGGTGCAGTCATGTACAGGTGTAGGGGTGTAGCCAGGTACAGGTGTAGGGGTGTAATCATGTACAGGTGTAGGGGTACAGTCAAGTACAGGAGTAGGGGTACAGTCATGTACAGGTGTAGGGGTACAGTCATGTACAGGTGTAGGGGTACAGTCATGTACAGGTGGGGGTGCAAAGATGTACATATATTGAAATATAAAGCTTCCCATATGTACAAAATAGGGATCATTCATCTTTAGTCTGGACATTTGTCTGTCTTTTTTTCCCCTCGTTTTGGACTTGTTTGATTTATCTTAGAGGGTGAGATATGATATATAAAATGTTATAAATATTTATATCATTACAGATTTATTAACTTTGTTATTGATCAACTTGTTATTCAACCTTATATTGTAGATGACGTTACTTGTGACTCAGAGGAACATCTGATATCTTCAGATATTAAAGCTGATGATTGTGGGATCACACAAGATACATGTATAGAAAACAACAGCAGAAAGGTTTCACCATCAGACCTTCATTGCAACAATCTATCATCTGATTCTATTACATTGAACACTTCTTCTGATACAACACAGACTAAAAATCCAAAAAGGAGCCACCACAGAGAAGCCGAGCATCTAAGAACTGCAACCAGGAAGACATTTTCTTGTTCTAAATGTGAGAAATGTTTTACTCTTAAATGGAATCTCCTCACACATCAGAAAATTCACACAGGGGAGAAGCCGTTTTCATGTTCGGAATGTGGAAAATGTTTTATTCAAAAATCAGATTTAGTTCAGCACGAGAGAATTAACACAGGGGAGAAGACGTTCTCTTGTTCGCAATGTGCCAAATGTTTTATTGAAAAATCAAATCTTCTTGTACATGAGAGAATTCACACAGGGGAGAAGCCATTTTCATGTTCAGAATGTGGCAAATGTTTTCGTCATAAATCAGAACTTGTTCAGCACGAGAGAATACACACAGGGGAGAAACCGTTTTCCTGTTCAGAATGTGGCAAATGTTTACGTCATGAATCAGATCTTGTTAAAAATGTGAGAATTCACACAGGGGAGAAGCCATTTTCATGTTCAGAATGTGGCAAATGTTTTCGTCAGAAATCATATCTTGTTAAACATGAGAGAATTCACACAGGGGAGAAGCCGTTTTCATGTTCAGAATGTGGCAAATGTTTTCGTCATAAATCAGAACTTGTTCAGCACGAGAGAATACACACAGGGGAGAAACCGTTTTCCTGTTCAGAATGTGGCAAATGTTTTCGTCATAAATCAGAACTTGTTAAACATGTGAGAATTCACACAGGGGAGAAGCCATTTTCATGTTCAGAATGTGGCAAATGTTTTCGTCAGAAATCATATCTTGTTAAACATGAGAGTATTCACACAGGGGAGAAGCCGTTTTCATGTTCAGAATGTGGCAAATGTTTTCGTCAGAAATCAAAACTTATTGAACATGAGAGAATTCACACAGGGGAGAAGCCGTTTTCATGTTCAGAATGTGGCAAATGTTTTCGTCAGAAATCAGATCTTGTTAAACATGAGAGAATTCACACAGGGGAGAAGCCGTTTTCATGTTCAGAATGTGGCAAATGTTTTCGTCAGAAATCAAAACTTATTGAACATGAGAGAATTCACACAGGGGAGAAGCCGTTTTCATGTTCAGAATGTGACAAATGTTTTTTTCAAAAATGTCATCTTGTTAAACATGAGAGAATTCACACAGGGGAGAAACCATTTTCATGTTCAGAGTGCGGGAAAAGTTTTATTCAAAAATCAGATCTTGTTCTGCATGAGAAAATTCACACAGGGGAGAAACCGTTTTCATGTTCAGAATGTGGCAAATGTTTTATTAGGAAATCAGATCTTGTTAAACACGAAAGAATTCACACAGGGGAGAAGCGGTTTTCATGTTCAGAATGTGGCAAATGTTTTCGTCAGAAATCAAAACTTATTGAACATGAGAGAATTCACACAGGGGAGAAGCCGTTTTCATGTTCAGAATGTGGCAAATGTTTTATTAGGAAATCAGATCTTGTTAAACACGAAAGAAATCACACAGGGGAGAAGCAGTTTGTGTAAACAATGTGACAAATGTTTTGCAATGAAATCCCATCTCTAAACACGTCTCTCACACAGGAAAAAACAACATTTTAATGTTAAGAATGTGGCAAACATTTTCCTTTTTTTTACATATGAGAGGAGCCACAAGGGGAGAAGTCTTGTACTTATTGAACATCTGCATTTGTAATTGAGTTTGATGTTGAGTTGTATGAGATGCAATAACCAATAAACTTCAGATTGAATTAGAGAACTTGTACAATTATGTAACACAATCAGAATAAGAGAGAAAAATGGGGAGGAGCTCGGATAAAGGAGCAGCTGATGTTTTGCCTGAGTGTGAACACGGGGGAATTTATTATTGGCTTTTCTTCATTTTTTTTCGGCAGATCTTATTCTCTGTCTTGCTGCGCCATATTTATGATGTGTTAGAGCCAGGGGCATCGCAATGTCAAAGTTTCCAGGGCACGAGCCCCGTATCTTTCATCCAGTTCCCAGAATATACACCCCACCACCTGCAGAGAGGTACAGCCAGCTGAGGAAGGCAGAAAACCTTCCCTGAAACACGCACCGATCAGGGCTGTCAGTGCTGCCCTCGTCACTCAGTGTGCTGCTTCCTGTCTGAATTGGGAAGCTCATTGTGCTGGCCCCGCCCCTTCTTTGGCCCTGCCCCCCTGCCCCTCTTTCCCTCTTTTACTCGTCTGAAGCTGTCCTGCTCTTTTCCTGCTCTTGTCAAAGTTTGCAGTGAGGGTTCCTTCCTCCAGGAACAAGGACCCAGGTTATTGAGTCCCCCCCCCCCCCCCTGCTCACAGCAGCATGAGATAAGTTATTCCAGGCCAGTGAAAGAAAAACAGGTGTCCTTTTATCGTTAAATTGCGGACAAACTTATTAATGTCACAAATTGATTTATTTTCTATTTGTGGCATTAATAAGTTTGTCAGCAATTTACCGATAAATAGACATTTTCCTTCTGATGAACAATCCATGGTCACACAAGTTACTCCTGTCTGCAATGAACAATTATTTGTAATAACATTTTTGGTGATTTCAGCTTTGGTGAGCCACTTACTATAGTGAATTTGATGCTGCTGGACACATCTCAGGCTACGGATGGCAACTTTTTGACCAGTCCAAGGACCTCAATGTCAGCAACCGGTTCTTTTATCCATCACAATCACGTACACCCTCTATGGATACGTTTCAAAACAGAATTAAACAAGATTCCTAAATAATAAAAAATCAGGGTTACCCCCAATGGTCTCTGACCAGGGCTGAGGATATTGCTGCACACAAGGATCGCAAAATACCTTACCCCGAAAGAAAACCTCCAATTATTGCACAAAAAATTGCCTCAACAATAATACACCTGTTGTGTCTCTACAGTTATTCCACAGTTCTATAGAATCAAACTTATAGTACTAATTTTGTAAAATGTCAGAACTCCAAAACTTGTGAAAACAACTTGGTATTTTAGGATCAATCAGACAACCCAGGGTTAAAGTAACCTAGGGGGTCTTAAAAATAGTAAAAATAAAAGTAAAAAAAAAGCTTAAAATTCAAATCACCCCCCTTTCGCTAGAAGTCATATTAATATAAATAAAAAGTAAAGATCATAAACACATTAGATATCGCCGCATCTGAAAATACTCAATCTATCAAAATATAATAACAGTTTTGTCACTACGTTTAACCCCGTAAGGCAAAAGTCGCAAATGGCACTTTTTTGCCATTTTGAAAACTCAATAAAAAGTGATCAAAAGGTCACACCGTCCTAATATTAGAAGCATTGAAAACTTCATCAAAAGTCACAAAAAATGACACCACCCACAGCTCTGTACACCAAAGTATGAAAAAGTTATTGGCGCCAGAAGACGGCAGAATGAATTTCTTTTTTTTCTACAGGTTTAATTATTGTACATGTATGAAAACATTATAAAACCTATAAAAATGTGTTATCTCAGTGATCGTACTGACCCACATAATGAAGTGGACCTGTCATTTGGGGCACACAGTGAAAGCTGTAAAATCCAAGCCCACAAGAAAATGGCGCAAATGCATTTTTTCATCATTTTCACTGCATTAAAAAAAAAATTTCTGCTTCCCAGTACATGGCATAGAATATTAAATACCGTCACTATGAAGTGCAATTTGTTACGCAGAAAACAAAGCAAAACAGAGCTCTTTACATGGAAAAATAAAAAAGGTATTGCTTTTTAAAAGTGGGGAGTTAAAAATGGAAAGGCAAAACCAAAAAAAGTCGTTAGAGGATTTACATTATTCTTCCTCATATCATCAGTCAGGGGATTTTCCTTTATTTAAAAAGAAACATTGAACAGATTGACCCTTTCCTTATCTCCCTACAGGATGACACCATGTTATGACTTATTTCCCTTTACCATGACCCCATGTTATTCCTCATCTCCCTCCACCATGACCCCTCATCTCCCTACAGCATGAGCCCATGTAATTCCTCATCTCCCTCCACCATGACCCCAGGTTATTCCTCACCTCCCTCCACCATGACCCCAGGTTATTCCTTATCTCCCTACAGCATGACCCCAGGTTATTCCTCATCTCCCTCCACCATGACCCCAGGTTATTCCTCATCTCCCTCCACCGTGACCCCATGTTATTCCTCATCTCCCTCCACCATGACCCCAGGTTATTCCTTATCTCCCTACAGCATGACCCCAGGTTATTCCTCATCTCCCTCCACCATGACCCCAGAATATTCCTCATCTCCCTCCACCATGACCCCATGTTATTCCTCATCTCCCTCCACCATGACCCCATGTTATTCCTCATCTTCCTCCACCATGACCCCATGTTATTACTCATCTCCCTCCACCATGACCCCAGGTTATTCCTCATCTCCCTCCACCATGACCCCATGTTATTCCTCATCTCCCTCCACCATGACCCCAGGATATTCCTCATCTCCCTCTACCATGACCCCAGAATATTCCTCATCTCCCTCCACCATGACCCCATGTTATTCCTCATCTCCCTCCACCATGACCCCAGGATATTCCTCATCTCCCTCCACCATGACCCCAGGTTATTCCTCATCTCCCTCCACCATGAGCCCAGGTTATTCCTCATCTCCCTCCACCATGACCCCAGAATATTCCTCATCTCCCTTCACCATGACCCCATGTTGTTCCTCATCTCCCTCCACCATGACTCCATGTTATTCCTCATCTCCCTCCACCATGACCCCAGAATATTCCTCATCTCCCTTCACCATAACCCCATGTTGTTCCTCATCTCCCTCCACCATGACTCCATGTTATTCCTCATCTCCCTCCACCATGACCCCAGAATATTCCTCATCTCCCTCCACCATGACCCCAGAATATTCCTCATCTTCCTCCACCATGACCCCAGGTTATTCCTCAACTCCCTCCACCATGACCCCATGTTATTCCTCATCTCCCTCCACCATGACCCCAGGTTATTCCTCATCTCCCTCCACCATGACCCCAGGTTATTCCTCATCTCCCTCCACCATGACCCCATGTTATTCCTCATCTCCCTCCACCATGTCCCCAGGTTATTCCTCATCTCCCTCCACCATGACCCCATGTTATTCCTCATCTCCCTCCACCATGACCCCATGTTGTTCCTCATCTCCCTCCACCATGACCCCAGAATATTCCTCATCTCCCTCCACCATGACCCCATGTTATTCCTCATCTCCCTCCACCATGACCCCATGTTATTCCTCATTCTTGTCGCTTATATAATTGGGAAATAATTTTGGGCTTGTTTTTGCTTTCTTTCTCTCTCTATTTTTGCTTCCTTTCTTTGTTGTTTACAGAATGTATTTTTCGCTCTAGTAGAAAGTTAATTGATACGGCTCTGCTTCCATAATTTTTTTTCATAAAGCGCTAGTGTGCATGGAACCCTTTATTTAATTTAATTTAAAAAATCTAAGTCATCTATATGCTACAAAACTTCAAATTTATAGTTTATGAAGGAATTTATGTTTAAAGAGTTAAGAAATAAAAATGTTCCTTTTATTTTAGGGCATCGGATACAATCTTGAAATTTGAAGACGCCACAGAATTTAGATAATTGATGCTAATTAATGTGACCAGACACCGGAATTTATGTTTTAAATTTAACAAATGTATTTTTCATTGTATTTTTTGTTTTACTTTTTACTTTAAAAGGGTGATAATGTTTTATTTTAGATAATGTAATCTCGGAAAAAGAGTCTTTGTCACTTTGCCATTGTTTAAGAGTAGAGATGAGCGAACATACTCGTCCGAGCTTGATGCTCGTTCGAGCATTAGCGTACTCGAAACTGCTCGTTGCTCGGACAAATACTTCGCCCTCTCGAGAAAATGGCATCTCCCGCCGTTTTGCTTTTTGGCGGCCAGAAACAGAGCCAATCACAAGCCAGGAGACTCTGCACTCCACCCAGCATGACGTGGTACCCTTACACGTCGATAGCAGTGGTTGACTGGCCAGATCAGGTGATCAGCTCTTAGTGACACACATATCCACCTCAAACACCAAAGTGGGAAAATTTATTAGGGGTTTGATTTCAATTAGGCACAGTCTGCCAGTTTCTTTTTATTTTACGTTTATTTTTTGATAACTCAGCGTCATCTCATCTGGCATAGCAGTGTGCTTTCATACTTGGCTAGAAAATAGCCATAGGAGAATCCAAACGGCTTACTTAGGCCTACAATAGCGTTATATAGTTGATTTCTGGTTGATCTGCTGGTGGCTGACCTTGCTGTAGTGCATCTACTACCATATTGTGAGGAATTTGCAGTGAGACTTGCGACCGTTGTGTTTAGCGCTTAGTGACGCACATATCCATCGCAAAGACCGAAGTGGGACAATTTATTAGGGGTTTGATTGAAATTAGGCACAGTCTGCCATTTACTTTTTATTTTACGTTTATTTTTTCATAACTCAGCGTCATCTCATCTGGCATAGCAGTGTGCTTTCATAGTTGGCTAGAAAATAGCCATAGCAATAGGATAGCATCGTTTGGTTTTAAAAACTAAAAAACACACAAAAAAAAAAAAAACACAAAAAAAAGTAAAAAAAAAATTAAAGTTATAACTTTCATTTTCAAAATGTTTAACCCAAGGGCTAGGGGTAGAGGACGAGGGCGGGGACGTGGGCGTCCAACTACTGCAGGGGTCAGAGGCCGTGGTCCTGGGCGGGGTGAGACACCACCTGCTGATGAGGGAGCAGGGGAACGCCGCAGAGCTACACTCCCTAGGTTCATGTCTGAAGTTACTGGGACTCGTGGTAGAGCACTGTTGAGGCCAGAACAGTGCAAACAGGTGATGTCGTGGATTGCCGACAATGCTTCGAGCAATTTGTCCACCAGTCAGTCTTCCACGCAGTCCACCCATGTCACCGAAATGACCCCATCGTCGCCTCCACGATCCTCCACAGCATCCACCAGCGTTCAGCTCTCCATACCCCAGACGCTGGACCGCAAAAGGAGGTATAGTGCAACCCACCCGCACGCCGAAGCCCTCAATGTCCACATCTCCAGATTGCTTAGCCTGGAGATGCTGCCCTATATGCTGGTAGAGACCGAGGCCTTTCGCTACCTCATGGCGGCGGCCGCCCCTCGGTATTCGGTCCCCAGCCGCCACTACTTTTCCCGATGTGCCATCCCAGCCCTTCACCAGCACGTGTCAGACAACATCATCCGTGCCCTGACCAACGCCGTTTCTGACAAGGTCCACCTGACCACGGACACGTGGACGAGTGCTGCCGGGCAGGGCCACTATATATCGCTGACGGCACATTGGGTTAACTTGGTGGAGGCTGGGACCGAGTCTGACCCTGCGGCTGGTCATATACTGCCGACGCCGAGGATTGCGGGGCCTACCTCGGTCCAGGTCTTTCAGGCCTACTATGCCTCCTCCTCCTCCCACCCCTCCTCCACCTCCTCCTCCGAACTACCATCCGTGGGCATGGCGCCATCAGTCGCTAGCTCTAGGCACAGCAGCAGTGCCGTCGCTAAGCGACAGCAGGCGGTGCTCAAACTGCTGAGCCTAGGCGATAAATGGCACACCGCCCAAGAGCTATTACAGGGCATCACGGCGCAGACTGATCTGTGGCTGGCACCGCTGAACCTGAAGCCAGGCATGGTTGTGTGTGACAACGGCCGTAACCTGGTGGCGGCTCTGCAACTCGGCAGACTGACACATGTGCCATGCCTGGCCCATGTGTTAAATCTGATAGTTCAGCGTTTCCTCAAGACATACCCCAATCTGTCTGATTTGCTCACGAAGGTGCGCCGCATCTGTGCGCATTTCAGGAAGTCCAGCACAGATGCTGCCACTCTCAGGGCAGCGCAGCGCCATCTCCAACTGCCCGCTCACCGACTGTTGTGCGACGTGCCCACGAGGTGGAATTCAACATTAACCATGTTATCCAGAGTTTACCAGCAGCGCAGAGCGATTGTAGACTGCCAGATGTCAACTTCCACCAGAACTGGTAGTCAGGTCAGTCAGCTTCCTCAAGTCTACAATGAGGAGTGGACGTGGATGTCTGATATCTGTCAGGTGCTGAGTAACTTTGAGGAGTCAACACAGATGGTCAGTGGCGATGCCGCCATCATCAGCCTCACCATCCCGCTGCTTGGCCTGTCTAAAAATTCTCTGATCAGCATGAAGTCGGAAGCTTTGCGCTCGTCACAAGAGACGGGGGAAGAAGATTCCCTTGTTGATAGCCAAAGCACCCTCAGGTCTGTTTCTCAGCGCATATCGGAGGAGGTGGAGGAGGATGAGGAGGAAGAGGCGGAGAATGTTGGCGAGACAGAAGAGGGGACCATTGTTCAGTCCTTCACTGTTCAGCGTGTATGGGCAGAAGAAGAGGAGTTGGAGGAGGAGGAAATGGACAGTCAGGCCAGTGAGGGGAGTGAATTCTTGCGCGTTGGCACTCTGGCGCATATGGCAGATTTCATGCTAGGCTGCCTATCCCGTGACCCTCGCGTTCAAAGAATTTATTCCAGCACCGATTACTGGGTATTCACTCTCCTGGACCCACGGTACAAGCAAAATCTTTCCACTCTCATCCCTGGAGAGGAAAGGAGTGGGAGAATGCATGAATACCAGCAGGCCCTGGTGCACAAGCTGAAACAGTATTTCCCTTCTGACAGCGCTAGCGGCAGAGTGCGTAGTTCTGCGGCACAAGTAGCGAGGGAGAGTAGGCGAGCAGGCAGCTTGTCCAGCACTGGCAAGGGTACGCTTTACAAGGCTTTTGCCAGCTTTATGTCACCCCAGCAAGACACTGTCACCTGTCCCCAGTCTCGGCAGAGAAGGGCTGATCTTTACAGAAAGATGGTGAGGGAGTACGTAGCTGACCATACCATCGTCCTAAATGATCACACAGCTCCCTACAACTACTGGGTTTCAAAGATGGACATGTGGCACGAACTGGCGCTGTACGCCTTGGAGGTTCTTGCCTGCCCTGCCGCTAGCGTGTTGTCCGAGCGGGTTTTCAGTGCAGCTGGTGGCATCATCATCGATAAGCGTACACGCCTGTCGACTGACAGCGCTGACAGGCTGACGCTTATTAAGATGAATAAAGCCTGGATTTCTCATAATTTCCAATCTCCACCAGGTGAAGGAAGCTCAACCTGAATAATTTATGCACTCCTGCTCCTCATTTTCCTCCTTCTTCTCCTCTTTGTACACTAAAGCAGAGGAAACTGGCTATTTTTTGACAGGGCCCACTGGCTCTAGCTATAGTACTCTATGCATTTAATTTTTCTGGAGGGCCACCTACCCGGTCCTCTGTTTTAAACAATTTTTGGGACTGCCACATACAGGCACTCAATCTATTCAATTTTTCTGGAGGGCCACCTACCTGCTCCTCTGGTTTGAAAACTTTTTTGGACTGCCACATACAGGCACTCAATCTATTACATTTTTCTGGAGGGCCACCTACCTGCTCCTCTGGTTTGAAAACTTTTTTGGACTGCCACATACAGGCACTCAATCTATTTCATTTTTCTGGAGGGCCACCTACCTGCTCCTCTGGTTTGAAAACTTTTTTGGACTGCCACATACAGGCACTATCCAAATTAAATTGTCTCCATAGCAGCCTCCACACGTTGTCTCCATTGCTACCTCCAAAAGTCGTCCATATAGTTGCCTCCATACATCGTCCCCTTATCAAACGAGGTGTGTCAGGCAGAAATTTGGGTTGTTTTCATGGATTCCACATCAAAGTTGTTAACTTTGTCGCCACCCTGCTGTGTTATCCACAAAATATACTGGCAAACTTTTATCATTTACCGATATTATTTCAGCGCTTCTTGCGCATCTGTTTACATTCCCTTCACCCACCATATCCCAAACTTATAAGAACGCTACTACACTTAACTTGGTGGAGGCTGGGACCGAGTCTGACCCTGGGGCTGGTCATATACTGGTCATCCTATACCTAGGATTGCGGGGCCTACCTCGGTCCAGGTCTCAAAGGCCTACTATACCCCCTCCTCCTCCCACCCCTCCTCCACCTCCTCCGAATTACCATCCGTGGGCATGGCGCCATCAGTCGGTAGCTCTAGGCACAGCAGCAGTGCCGTCGCTAAGCGACAGCAGGCGGTGCTCAAACTGCTGAGCCTAGGCGATAAAAGGCACACCGCCCAAGAGCTAAATATCGACTAAATATACCGTCAACCTTTTGTTCACAGAGGAAATCATTTCAGCGCTTCTTGCTCACCTCCTTTGGTTCCTCTCTGCCACCCCTGAGTCCATTTAGGGTATGTCGCCATGCCACTCTCTAGCCTGCTGCTGCTGCCGCTGCCTCTGCATAGTCCCCTATAGTGTCAGGGTCAATTATTGGATGTTTTAGATGCTATCTAGCCTCATTCGGTCACTCTGTCATGGCCATGCTGTTGCCCATAATTTTGGCATAATGGTGCGTTTAAGCAGCCTCAGAGGCATCCATGCATGCTGCCCCTGCTGTTTCCTGTCCATTTCCGTGGTGTTTCCATCCTTTTCTGAGGTTCCCAGGTGTTTGGCCAAGCTTCCCTGTGCAGAGCCTTGGTCCCCTTGAAAAATGCTCGAGTCTCCCATTGACTTCAATGGGGCTCGTTATTCGAGACGAGCACTCGAGCATCGGGAAAAGTTCGTCTCGAATAACGAGTACCCGAGCATTTTAGTGCTCGCTCATCTCTAGTTATAAGGTAAGAGTCAGTTTTACTCACGATCTGCCATTTATTGTAAAGAATACACTTGAATCTTTTGAATTCAGTCCAATACAGGGTCAAGAACAAATAAACCTTTTAAATCTAACAATATACATTGTAGAAGGAACTATCAAAACTAAAACTTATAACAAACCTACTAATAGTAATAGCTAGATATTGAGAAAAAATTGCCATCTCCATATATGGATTAAAAATATCCCAAAAAGTCAGTTCCTACATCACCAAAGTACTGTACGAATATATATATATATGGGAGGCAAACTCATTAGAAACTTAATTTTCCCAAAAAGGGAATGAACTTAGTCCCATATGAAAAGTAATATTGGAAATAGCAAATATTCCTAGAGAGACTCTATTAAAAAAATAAAGAAGATATCCAACAACACAAAAGACACTCGATCAAGAAAAAAAATATTAATATTATGATTAGAATTATTACCCAATTTTCAAAGAAATATGGAACATTTTAACCAATTATTTAAAAACATTGAGAATTCTCATCACAAGTCAAGATCACAGGAGGATCTCAAGAAAAAGGAAAACATGTGATACTTATTGTGGACACCAGAGATGTATATCCGTCATGGAGAAGGGATGAGTAAATATCAAAAAGTAGATTTCACAAAAGAGATCAAATGCAAAAATGAGAACACTTTATAAACCTCTTCGCGCGCTCCGCTGTTCATGTACGAGGCAGAACTGCAGCGGCTGTATGTGGGCACCACCATGTATGTAATGTGATGTCATCGGGGATCCATTGTCTTTTTAAGACCTGAGACAGTATGGCAGATTCATTACAATAAGCAAGTGGCTTATTGTAATGAATATTGTGTAAAAACACCATATACTGCAATACTGCAATACATTATAGTATATAGGAGGAATGATTAGACCAATATAGTAAAAAAAAATGTAAAAAATAATACAAAAATTAAAAAAAACCTAAAAATTTGTGGACTCTGATTATAAAGTTTAACAAAATATATGCCAGAAGTCTATGGGTGCTCATATGCAGTGGACTCTGCTTATTAAGCTTAACATTCAAACGTGTTTGTATAGTTGAGTCTATATAGGCATTCAAGTAGTGGACTCTGTTTATAAAGCTTAACATTCTGCATGCCAACAGCACAGAGCCTACAAAGGCTCATAAGCAGAGGACTGTGCTCACTAAGCTTAACAAACAATCTGGTTACATAGCTGAATCTATAAAGGCTCTCAAGCAGTGGACTCTGTTTACAAAGCTTAACAACCTGAATACCAGCAGCGTGAAGCACCTAAAGGGCTCATACGCAGTGGACTTTGCTCAATAAGCTTAACATTTACCTTGTCTGAGCAGTGGAGTCTATACGGGCTCATAAACAGGAGATTCTGTTTACAAAGCTTAACAATTTGTACGTAAGCAGTGAGGAGTCTACAAGGATCTCTGAGTAGCGGACTTTGCTCATTAAGCTTAACAATTAACTTGCTTGACCGACGGAATCTATAGAGGCACAAAAGTAGCGGACTTTGCTTACTAAGCCTAACCGTCATCCTGTCTGCACTGCAAAGTTTGATAACGATCTGTTCCTCAACTTGGTTGTCAAAACTGAGCAACATACCATTTTCAATCACATTTCACCATGACCCGCTCTGGTGCCCGCAAAAAAGACGGTAAAGAGAGTAATGTGAATACCCCGGCCAAACAAAGTGGAGAAGCCTTTGTGTCAAGGTTCCAAGAAGTGGCTGCAAGGCTGGAGAAGTTTGCCTGGGAGGGGGCCAGTGCGTCTAAGAATAAAGCATCAAGGAAAATAATGGAGGTACTTACCTCAGCGGAAGATTCTGAAGAAGAGACGCAAGATCAAGATATGCATCCAGTGCCCCAGCGTCAAAAGAAAACAAAAAAGACCCCTCTACAACCTAACATAGTGGCAGAAATGGCAGCATCTCTACAAGTACCCGAAGAGCCCACACTCAAAGACGTTTTCAAGGCAGTGGCACACTGTGGAACGGCTATGTTAACTATGAATACTCACATTGGGGGATTAACAGAAGACATAAATCTGATTCGCCACGACATGAAGAAAACGAATGATCGGGTTCATGCAGTGGAGGACAGAGTATGCGAAGTGGAAGAACAGATGATCCCGGTACATAAAGAATTGAAGCGGCTTAATCACAATGTGTCCCTCCTTATATCTAAGTCTGATGACCTGGAAAACAGGTTACGTAGGAACAACCTGAGAGTGGTGGGAATGCCGGAGAAAGTAGAGGGTCAAGACCCAGTGGGGTTTATGGAGAAGTGGCTGAAAGAGAAAATGGGACAAGATACTCTCACTCCGCTATTCGCTATAGAAAGGGCACACAGAGTCCCATCGAGACCACTTCCACCAGGAGCAAGACCAAGACCAATGCTAATTAAATTACTTCACTACAGGGATCGAGATCAGATTCTTAGAAAGGCAAGGGACCATCAAGACCTGACTATGGACGGTGCATCCATTGCTCTACATCCTGATTTTTCCATGGAGGTGCAAAAGAGAAGAGCAAGATTCATGGACATAAAACGAAGATTAAGGGGACTGGAAATTCCATACTCAATGTTATACCCTGCAAAACTGAGGGTGGTGGCCCTTGGCAGTACACACTTCTTCGACAAACCGGAAGATGCGGTGGCCTGGTTGGATGAGAATGAAAGGAGGCTTCGAGAAGGCGCTGACTGAGGGAAGAAGTCAGAGAAGAACCGTGAGATATTTGTACAAAAATAGTGTTTTGATGTCGGTTAAAATGTTTACACCCTGTTAAAATGTTGTGGTAGATACTAAATTCAGCTGGTTTACATGTTATAACTCCTGCGGCACATAGGAGCAGGAGTTCTAACACTAGAGATAAGAGTTTTATTGTAATAGAAGCTAGCACTTCTATTCTAGGTTGAGATCTGTGTTTTACTCACGCAAGGTACAGGAGGGATAACTTGGCTCCCGTCTCCTGTCCTTGGGAGAATGTCTTTTATGTGTTTGGTTAAAGGGTTATTGGGTAGGGGTAAGGGTGGGATGAGCCAGCTCCTAGAAAGAGGTAAGAGGGAAACTCCAGAATCTATCAATGCATATACAAATTGGTGGTATGGCTAACAAATATAATGTACTGTTTTGGAATACTAGAGGGTTATGCCAATAAAAGACTAGCTGTTTTTTCCACGATACAACAACACTGCCCAGCAGTTATATGTTTAACCGAAACTCACCTGATCAAGGATTCCATACATGTATTGCAAAAGAGGTGGGTGGCCCATAGTTATCATTCCACATTCTCCACACATGCGAGAGGGGTGAGTGTATTGATACCGAGAACCATACCATTCGAATGCCATTCGTCCTTGATAGATGCGGACGGTAGATTCGTATGTCTTCATTGCTCTATTTTTAGAACCCCTCAGATTTTGGTGGCTGTATATATCCCGCCTCCATTCAATTGTGAGGTGTTAAAGAAAATATTGTCCTTTATAAATACCCTGCCACAACTACCCGTACTAATGGGAGGGGATCTTAATATGGTTTTGTCCTCCAATGCAGATAGATTTAGTGTGGGTAGGCAGATAGGGCCAGATGACCCGACGGTATTGGCCAAACTATTGGAAGAGATAGGCTGGTATGATTGCTGGAGGTATAGATATCCAGACGCTAGACAATATTCATGTTATTCCAGCTCCCATACATCGCTGTCAAGAATTGATATGGCAATAATATCCCCATCTATGCATTCCTTTATTCAAGATGTAAAATATTTGCCCCGCAGCATATCGGATCATTCACCGTTATTAGTAGACATGTCTATTCTAACCTGGGTCATTAAACCAATAGGTTCCTGGAAACTAAACCCATTCTGGTTGCAATTAGTAGACAAGGGCAATGAGTTCAGAATTGAAATTGAGGAATTTCTCTGACTAAATGAGGCGGAAGTTACAACAGGCTCCCTATGGAATTCCCTTAAAATGTATATAAGGGGTATATACAAAGCACGCATCAACTCACATAAATCTAAATCTAAGGAGTTATCTATACAGTTAGAACAAAGAGTATTGGAGACAGAGCAGGATTTTACTATGTCCCCAACGCCTGTTAAGGAAGCAAATTGGAAGGAAGCCCAACAGTTGTTAAAAGAACACATAGAACAAGTAGCGGAAAGCAAGAGATTATTTCTGCAGCAAAAGTATTTTGTCCAGGGAGAGGCAGTGGGCCACCTGTTGGCGGGCATAATAAAAGCACAGGAGGGTTCTAATCACATAAAGGAAGTGTATACTGCAAGGGATGAGCTGGTCAATTCACATGAAGACATCCTGAATGTCTTCTACAACTTCTACAGGGACTTCTATACTAGCAAATTAACAAAGGAGGGAAGTGACATAGAAAGATATTTAAATGTTATAGAATTGCCAACGCTCAGTCAGGAACAGAGAACTCAGTTAGATGCCCCTTTGACCTTGGAAGAACTGGAGGAGGCTCTAAAGTCCCTTCCGAATGAAAAGGCACCAGGTATGGACGGTCTTCCAGGGGAGTTTTTCAAAAAGCATAGTGAAGTATTACTACCTCGCCTATTACAAGTTATACAATACTCAGATGAAGTGGGTCTTCTCCCAGCATCTATGCGGGAAGCAATTATAATCTTACTTCCTAAACCAGGCAAAGATCACAGGCACCCAGACTCGTATAGGCCAATATCACTACTGCCGGTGGATGTAAAACTTTTGGCCAAGGTCATCGCTAATAGATTGTCAGGGGTAATCACATCTCTAATTCACGTCGACCAAACAGGTTTTATGCCAGATAGATCCACAGCATTAACCCCTTAACGCTCTGCGCCGTAGCTCTACGGCGCAGAGGTATAAGGGATGTATGAAGAGGCGGGAAATGGCGCCCAAATGTCCGAAATGCGACTTTTACACCTTTTTACATAACATAAAAAATGAAATAAAAAATGATCAAAATGTCGCACAGACCTCAAAATGGTAGCAATGAAAACGTCGCCTCATTTCGCAAAAAATGACCCCTCACACATCTCTGTGCGCCAAAGTATGAAAAAGTTATTAGCGTCAGAAGATGGCAAAAATTTTTTTTCTTTTTTGTACACATTCGTTTAATTTTTGAAAATGTATTAAAACACAATAAAACCTATATAAATTTGGTATCACCGCGATCGCACCGAACCAAAGAATAAAGTAGGCGTGTTATTTGGAGCGAAGAGTGAAAGTCGTAAAAACTGAGCCCACAAGAACGTGACGGGTTTTTTTCAATTTTTCCACATTTGGAATTTTTTTTCAGCTTCGCAGTACACGGCATGTTAAAATAAATAACATTACGGGAAAGTAAAATTTGTTACGCACAAAATAAGCCCTCACACAGATCTGTAAACGTAAAAATGAAAAAGTTATGGATTTTTGAATTTGGAGAGCGAGAAATTAGCCGAAAAACCCTCCGTCCTTAAGGGGTTAAACATTAGGAGACTGTTTTTAAACATTCAGTCTGACACAGCAAAGGATAGGGGCAGTGCTGTCCTTTCACTCGACGCTGCCAAAGCTTTTGACAGCGTCGAGTGGAAATTTCTATGGGCAACTCTGAGCAAAATGGGATTTGGACAGAGACTGATTAACTGGATCCAGTTATTATATTCAGGCCCTATAGCACGGATAAAAGTTAATGGGCGTGTCTCTAATGAATTTGCACTGGAGAGGGGTACAAGACAAGGGTGCCCCCTATCCCCATATCTTTTTGCATTGGCTATAGAGCCTCTGGCAGCATTGATTAGGAACTCTGTGGAGATTACAGGCTTTCCTGGGAAAGGGGGAGAGGAACGTATATCGCTCTATGCTGATGATATGTTGATCTATATGGGAGATACAAATAGTTCACTCCCACAGTTAATGTCAATTATCAAGGAATTTGGCCTATATTTGGGGCTTACAATAAACTGGGACAAATCTGTCCTGATGCCATTGGCAAAGGAGCATAATATAAATGTCCCGATAGAAGTACCACTGCAAATGGTAAATAAATTCAAATATCTTGGGGACGTTATAACCCCAGACCCGAAGGAATACATTAAGAGCAATCTAGAACCACTACTAGCCAAATCTGCCGATAAAATTAAGGTTTGGTGTAAACTCCCATTGTCTCCAATCGGAAGGGGTAACATTGTCAAAATGGTGTTAATGCCTCAACTACTCTACATACTACATAATTCCCCGATATGGATATCACAAAAATACTTCCATAGAATCCGTGGGCTATTCAGGAGGTTAGTGTGGAAGGGAAAACAGGCCAGAATTAGCTTAGACATTTTACAAAGGGGGAAGGCGGATGGAGGTTTGGCTATACCAAACCCCTGGCTATATTTTATAGCGGCACAAATGCAACACTTCCAAGGCTGGGGGGTAGAGGCAGAAGGAGAGCAAGCGCACTCAGCCGGTAAATTGGTTAGTTTATGGTCACAACACTCAATACCAGTACATGCCTTAGAGGGCGGGTTTGGAGGGGGGGAAGTAAGTAATACGCCAACAATGTCACTTATGTCTAAAGTGTGGTCTAAAGCCAAAGACATTTTAGGAATTCCCAAATACACCTCGGAAACTCCAATCCGGCATAACCCGGCTCTTCCAGAAATTTTTCGCCTAGAAGGCTTTACCCCATGGGAAATGAAAGGGGTACGGACTCTACAACATATTTACTCTGAAGGTAATTTCCGGACATTTGAACAAATACAAACAGACTTTCAGTTGCCACATGCATGGTTTTATCAGTATCTACAGCTTAGACATGCTCTCGAAACACAGATTAGGGGGGAGCCGATAGAAGTAGGCTCTGTTGGGGCATTGAATAGGATATTGAAGGCAAAATCCACTAAGGGCCTCATTTCTTACTCCTACACTATATTGCTCAATGACTCCATGAAAGATGTGCCCTTAAAGTGTAGGGCAAAATGTGAAGGAGAAGTGGGTCCTATTGAGGATGAACAGTGGACAGAGGCTTTGGAACTAATTCCTACTCTCTCTCCTAGCGAAGCTCGTAGGATGTCTCACCTCTTACTATTGCATAGAGCCTATAAATCCCCCCAACTGCTGTATCGTATAGGGATTAGATCCACCTCAGACTGTCCAAGATGTGGCATAGAGGATGCGGGAATACTGCATATGATGTGGGACTGTAGTAAATTGGAAAATTTCTGGAAGTCTATTTTGGAGTTAGTACGTAAAGTCTTTTCCATAAATATAGAAGCAAGCCCTCTGGCATGTTTATTAGGAGTTTTAAGGGTTGATAATTTGACAGAACCAAATAACATCGCAATTCAGCGCTCCCTATACCAAGCCAGGAAGGTCATAGCCGCTCACTGGATAAGGCCTAGGCCACCAAACAAGAGGGAATTCATAAATCGTCTGAATACGATCATACGATTGGAATATAGTGTATATGCAAAACGAAATTGCATTCCAAAATTTGAGAAGATATGGGGCAAGTGGATGGACACACCAGGTTTGCCATCGGCATCCCTGTCACGTTTAAGGGCAAGTTTGGAGTATCAGCTATCTTTGATGAAATAGGCATTGGTAAGCAGAATAGTTGGAAACAAGGGTGCTGGAGGGGGAGCTGGCTCATAGGGGAGGGGGGGGGGTTGGGGTAGGGTAAAGAGAGATATATATTGTTATATTTATTTGTGTAATTTGGATAGTACTGCAAACACTACCAAAATATAGTATAAAATATGGAATATTCTTGATGTTATTACCTGGCTGTACTATATATGTGTAATACTGAAGATGCCTGTTAATATTTATATTTGATGCGATATATATTTCTCTTATGGTTATACCTGTTGGGTTTGTAAAAGGGGGGGAAAAAACAAAAACTTTCAATAAAAATATTTGATTTAAAAAAAAAAGTTATTAGAGTAAGAAGATGGCAAAACAAAAATAATGGCATTATTTTCATTTTTAAAAATGACATCAATAGAACAAATGCATATTAATGGAAAAATGGGGAAGAAAACAAAAGCCAAAAAAGTAGTTAAAAACAAGTAAAAAGCTTTGGAGCTATGAATGAACTTGCATCACAGGGATGAGTACTGACTGACAACCTCCCCTGTGGTATAATCAGCCCCACTCCTCCTAGGAGCCCGGGCTCTGCCACCTATGTGCATGGTCGGGATGTGGAATAAGGATTATAGCGATATTATAGCCACATGTACATAATCAGATACTTCTAAAAGAACAAGCTACCTGCCACCTGAGGTTCTGGATGTATTGGGCCGGGCTGCTGCCCCGGATGCTCCAACAATGTGAGAAATCACTCAGCAAGTAAAGATTGTAGAGACCAAAACACATCTATTCATCAGTAAAGTGTAGTTACTTTTGCTCCACAATATGTTGTAGAAATCAATGACAATAGGGCACATTTACTTACCTGGTCCATTCGCGTTCCAGTGGAGGCTACTCCGACGTGCATTTGGGTCTTCCGGCGATTCATGAATGTCCTGCGCCCGATGTCCACCAGGTGTCGCTGCTGCGCCGAGGTCCGCCGAGGTGCGTCGGAGTTCACCGATCTCTTCCTGGTGCATGTAAGTATGGTTCATGCAATCAATTTTTTTTTTTAAATTATGCGGTTTTTACGAATATGACGGCCACGCCCCCCGATTTCCGTTGCATGCACCCCGGCGCCGAAATCCGATCACGTGCGCCAAAATCCCGGCGGAATTCGGCGCAAAACGGGAAAAAAAACAAAACGTGACGGAAAACCGTGAATCGGGCCGTTAATAAATGTGCCCCAATGTGTTTATTTCTTTATTGTAATTCTCATTATTGTTATTTAGTTATACATGTAATTTAGTTACACACCTGATACATGCGTCTCAATGAGTTGTGCAAGTTATTAGACCTGCTTTGCCTTGTGTAAACCTGAGTTACAAAATGTGCCAAAAATATAGGTCTATGCTGTAAATAAATGGTGACCCTGGAAACAGAGGCAATGCACACAATAGGACCTTATATGATAAGGCGAGATGTTTGGAAAAACAAACTTTTTGTGGTGTAAAACCTTGTAAATTAGAAAAATCAGGAGCAGAAGAAAAACTTACTGTGTGTCAAAAAAACCCAGACATAAATGCATTTATATATATCCCCCGATATTTCTCCATTTCCTACACATCTTGTATCCTAATAATTGTACACAATCTTCTGGTCAGACGCAGTAGAATGGTAAATATAAATTATAATACATGGGATGTGGATGTCATATTCACATTCCAGGAGCAGAATCTTCTAACGTGGATGTAAATATCACTTTATTGTATATTTCTATGCTCCATGAAGCCATTTCCAGGACAGGGGAGTCACATGGTCTGCATGAATTTGCATTCACTATTGTTCAGGATGTGGAATCCGTAGGGAATCACAGGGGGACATTTGGCCTAGTAAAGATTTACAAATGAAGTTTGTCATCAGAAAGACACATCCTGGCCTTTCATTGGTGGGAAGGGATGATAAACCCATAACAAAGGAGAACAATCAGAGTGTCATAAACAATCAGCCTGGCTGATAAGGAAGTGGGACCAACACCCTTCATTTACATGGGGGAGGTTGTTGAGACAAGAGGGGGAAGACCAAGGGGTATAAGAGACCCAAGCACAACTCACATGAGGAGAACTTCTTGGTGGAAGATCTTACTGGAGGAGCCTAACTGAGAGATTGTGAATGGAGAAAGAGCAGGTCCACGTTTGTGCAGAGGATGGAGCCTGGGAAGAAGGACATGACGCTGGTGCCAGGGACCCCCAGAATGGTGAGTACTGACAGCCTTCATTGCTTCCTAGAACTGATTTTTCCTCTGTCGCATTATTTCTGCCTATATCCACTTCCAAATAGGAGGCATTTATGTAGCCTTTCAAACTGAAAAATGGTGGTGTTTTTTTTCTTTCGTTGCTGTGCCTCTTGCACCTAATTTATGCAGTTTGGGTCCCACAATATTGGTGTTTATCTGACACTCATGACTTGTTCTTTTTTGGGGCGCAAAATTGTGGCACCACTTGTGAATCTGAGATATTTCCGTCTCTTCTATATTTGTGACGTGCTTTTGGGTACAATTTTTGGCGCAAAATTATAGCAGCTAAAAGCTGGTCTAGGGAGTTCATACCAATTACACTTGTGTTTGAAGTGTTTGTGACAGGATTGTGACACAATACTATTTCCAGAAAGGGACCTTATGGTGAATATCCGCACTGGCGGCCTCATTTATGTCAGAAGTCTGACATAAATGTGTTGCTCACCCTTTAAAGTGAGTGCACCAGAAAAAACTGGTGCACTCAGCGAGAATAAAGTGAGCGCCGGCAGGGTGCGCCAGATTTGTGAAGACTGTGCTCCTGTCTTCCTAAATCTTTAGCCAATAGAACTCCTTAGACCAGTTTTCTGCAGCTCTAATTGTGCGCCATAAAACATGTTGGAAAACTGTTTATAAAAACATGAAAAAAATGCATCTCAACTGCATAAAAATAAAAATTCTGAAATATAAAAGTATAGAGGTGCAGAAATGTAGGGGTACAGTCATATATAGGTATAGCTGTGCAGTTATGTAAATCTAAAGTGGTGCACTGATATGAATGTATAGGGGTACAGGTAGGTAGAGGAACCTATATGAATATGAACAAATGAACAAAATAGGGGTCATTCATCTTTAGTCTGTGTCTTTTTCTGTTTTCGGATTTTTTGATGTATCTTAGAGGGTGATATATCAGGCAGCTGAGTTTTTGTGACTTTTTTTTTAAAGTTGTAAAAAAGTTGCAAATTCTTCTGCAACCTCTTCTAAGCTTCTTCCTACGCATACTCAGGACTGCAGTTTATTTGCCTCAAAGTTGCAACTTCTTACAGCGATTTGCACCATATTTGAGACCTTGTATATGTCCACATCTGGATTCTAAAGCTATATCAGATGCTAGACTAAAAAAATCTGTTGCTGTGGACTTTGCTAAGCGAGTGGATTTGCTTATTTTGGTGCAAATATGCAAATGCTTCCAAAAAAGTTGCAAATATAGGAGAGAATAAAAATAAAATCCTAAGATAAATGACCCCTAATGCGACAGATGTTTTAATCTACGTTTTACTGAGAATTCACACAGGAGAGAAGCTGTTTTTGTGTTCACAGTGTGACATCAGAAATGGTTAAAAATAAAACAAGTTGGCAATTTATGCAAAAATTTTATGAATATTTATATCATTACAGATTTTATTAACTTTGTTATTGATCAACTTGTTATTCCCGGCAGATGACGTTACTTGTGGCTCAGAGGAACATCTGCTATATTCCGATATTAAAGCTGATGAATGTGGGATCACACAAGATACATACAAAGAACACAACAGCAGAAAGGATTCACCCTCAGACCTTCACCGCAACAATCTATCATCTGATCCTATTACATTGCGCATCTATTGTGATACATCACAGACTAAAAGTCCAAAAAGGAGCCACCACAGAGAAGCCGAGCATCTAAGAGCTGCAACCAGGAAGACATTTTCATGTTCTAAATGTGACAAATGTTTTACTTATAAATGGAATCTCCTCACACATCAGAAAATTCACACAGGAGAGAAGCCATTTTCATGTTCAGAATGTGGCAAATGTTTTCGTCAGAAATCACATCTTATTATGCATAAGAAAATTCACACAGGGGAGAAGACGTTCTCTTGTTCAGAATGTGACAAATGTTTTTCTCAAAAATCAAATCTTCTTGAACATGAGAGAATTCACACAGGGGAGAAGCCATTTTTATGTCCAGAATGTGGGAAATGTTTTATTCAAAAATCAGATCTTGTGAAACATGAGAGAATTCACACAGGAGAGAAGCCATTTTCATGTTCAGAATGTGGAAAATGTTTTACTCAAAAGTCAAGTCTTGTTAAACATCAGAGAATTCACACAGGAGAGAAGCCATTTTCATGTTCAGAATGTGGAAAATGTTTTACTCAAAAGTCAAGTCTTGTTGAACATAAGAGAAGTCACACAGGAGAGAAACCATTTTCATGTTCAGAATGTGGCAAATGTTTTCGTCAGAAATCAGTTCTTCTGAAACATGAGAGAAATCACACAGGGGATAAGCCATTTTCATGTTCAGAATGTGACAAATGTTTTAGTCAGAAATCCTATCTTGTTAAACATGAGAGAGTTCACACAGGGGAGAAGCCTTTTTCATGTTCAGAATGTGGGAAATGTTTTACTCAAAAATTAAGTCTTGTTGAACATGAGAGAATTCACACAGGGGAGAAGCCTTTTTCATGTTCAGGATGTGGAAAATGTTTTACTCATAAATCACATCTTGTTAAACATGAGAGAATTCACACAGGGGAGAAACCGTTTTCATGTTCAGAATGTGGGAAAAGTTTTATTCAAAAATCAGATCTTGTTCAGCACGAGAGAATTCACACAGGGGAGAAACCGTTTGTATGTTCAGAATGTGGGAAATGTTTTATTCAAAAATCAAATCTTGTTCAGCATAAGAGAATTCACACAGGGGAGAAGCCGTTTTCATGTTCAGAATGTGACAAATGTTTTTCTCATAAATCTCATCTTGTTAAACATAAGAGAATTCACACAGGGGAGAAACCGTTTTCATGTTCAGAATGTGGGAAAAGTTTTATTCAAAAATCAGATCTTGTTCAGCACGAGAGAATTCACACAGGGGAGAAACCGTTTTCATGTTCAGAATGTGGAAAATGTTTTATTAGGAAATCAGATCTTGTTAAACACAAGAGAATTCACACAGGGGAGAAGCCGTTTTCATGTTCAGAATGTGGAAAATGTTTTATTAGGAAATCAGATCTTGTTAAACATGAGAGAATTCACACAGGGGAGAAGTGGTTTGCGTAAACAATGTGACAAATGTTTTGCAATGAAATCCCATCTCTAAACACGTCTCTCACACAGGAATAAAAAACATTTGAATGTTAAGAATGTGGCAAACATTTTCCTTTTTTTTACATATGAGAGGAGCCACAAGGGGAGAAGTCTTGTTCTTATTGAACATCTGCATTTGTAATTGAGTTTGATGTTGAGTTGTATGAGATGCAATAACCAATAAACTTCAGATTGAATTAGAGAACTTGTACAATTATATAACACAATCAGAATAAGAGAGAAAAATGTGGAGGAGCTCGGATAAAGGAGCAGCTGATGTTCTGCCTGAGTGGGAACACGGGGGAATTTATTATTGGCTTTTCTTCAGTTTTTTGGCAGATCTTAGTCTCTGTCTTGCTGCGCCATATTTATGATGTGTTAGAATCACGTACACTCTCTATGGTTACGTTTCAAAACAGAATTAAACAAGATTTATCTACTCCACATAATGAGGAGTTTTCCTTCCATAAAAGAAATCTGTCCAAAAGGCACTTCACATCTCTGTCTGAACTTAGAGATTGCTTTAATGTAATTATAAAGATGTTGGATAAAGGGGGTACGGTGGTTCTTTTGGATAAAGACATGTATTGCTCTCAAATGAAGTTCATGCTTTCAGATGTAGTACATCCAGGTGCACAGAGAACTGCCACACAACCCAACCGGATTGTTTAAAGCCCATTGTGTGAGCCCATTATTTCCCTCATACACAGTTTACCCAAAACACATATATTATTTCGGGCATTGGCTCAGTTAATGAAATATTATGTGAATGGCTGATTACAACCACTTGTAATCAGAGTACCTGGTTATCTACAGGACTCATCGGATGTCCTGAGAGTTTTGGATAAATATGTCTGGTCAGATTACTCTACAGGGTTGGGTTGTGATGTGTCTACACCTCCATTCCTTATGCAGTTGCACTCAAGGCTTTGGAGTGTCACCTTGGCAGCTTTAGTCATTATACTGCTGATTGAAAGGAATTCATCTTGCAGGTCACTTACCATCTCATGTCACATAATTATTTTATGTTTTCTGGTAGATATTATTTACAGACCCAGCGAGAACCATTGGGGGACAAATATCCGCTCTCATTGGCTAACCTGGTCATGTCTTGGTGGGAGTTCCAGTTTGGGACCAGTGGTGGGACCAGGTGAGAGTCTCCTTTATCATCTTATACATCTTCTCCTACCTACTTTAACGATATTGCACTAGGGTTGCGCCTCCTCTTTGTGCTTGTTCCCCAGCGATATAGTACATGTGGAGAATTCCCTGTACTACCGCCATCCAGGTTTTTCATTTTATACTCTGTTATCCATGACTGAGGATACTATATGTGTCCAAAACACATTGGATTAATATGATGTCCAAGTTTTAAAGCTGCCAAAATAAAGAAAGTTTTTATGGTACAAAAAGCCCTGGTGGACTGAGCAAGTCTGTGTGGTAAATGAACATAATAAATGCCCCTCCCCCCCCCCCCCCCGAGTGCCTCAATAACATCATGGAATGTCCTTGTCCTTCTACATGTATTCTGAGGACAAGATAAATTACTGGGGTAAGATGATACGGCACTTCTTTAGCATAAAATATGGAAGCTTAGCTGTGTTCATGTATATGCATCCTAATCATATATATATATATAATTATTAGAGATGAGCGAACATACTCGTCCGAGCTTGATGCTCGGTCGAGCATTAGCGTACTCGAAACTGCTCGTTGCTCAGACGAATACTTCGCCCGCTCGAGAAAATGGCATCTCCCGCCGTTGTGATTTTTGGCGGCCAGAAACAGAGCCAATCACAAGCCAGGAGACTCTGCACTCCACCCAGCATGACGTGGTACCCTTACACGTCGATAGCAGTGGTTGGCTGGCCTGATCAGGTGACCCTGGGATAGACTAGCCGCTGCCTGCGCTGCTCGGATCATTCTGTGTCTGGATGCCGCTAGGGAGAGAGCTGCTGCTGGTCAGGGAAAGCGTTAGGCTGTTCTATTAGAATAGTGTTAGGCAGGAGTGATTCTACAAGAACCCAACAGCCCTTCTTAGGGCTACAATAACGTTTTATTTTACTTTTTTTTGGTTTGCCTGTGGCTGGGCTTGCTGCCATTAGTAGTGCAGCTAGTACCATATTGTGAGTAATTTGCAGGGTGACTTGCTACCGTTGTGTTTAGCTCTTAGTGACACACATATCCACCTCAAACACCGAAGTGGGACAATTTATTAGGGGTTTGATTAGAATTAGGCAGAGTCTGCTGATTTATTTTTTTTTTACCTTTATTTCTTTTTATAGCTCAAAGTCATCTTGCAAAGCAGTGTGCTTTCACTGTAGGCTAGAAAATAGCCATAGGAAAACCCCAACGGCTTACTTAGGCCTACAATAGCGTTATATTTTCCTTTTTTTTGTTTGCTTGTGGCTGGGCTTGCTGGCATTAGTAGTGCAGCTAGTACCATATTGTGAGGAATTTGCTGGGAGACTTGCGACCGTTGTGTTTAGCTCTTAGTGACACACATATCCACCTCAAACACCGAAGTGGGACAATTTATTAGGGGTTTGATTAGAATAAGGCAGAGTCTGCTGATTTATTTTTTTTTTACCTTTATTTCTTTTTATAGCTCAAAGTCATCTTGCAAAGCAGTGTGCTTTCAGTGTAGGCTAGAAAATAGCCATAGGAGAACCCCAACGGCTTACTTAGGCCTACAATATCGTTATATTTTCCTTTTTTTTGTTTTCTTGTGGCTGGGCTTGCTGGCATTAGTAGAGCAGCTAGTACCATATTGTGAGGAATTTGCTGGGAGACTTGCTACCGTTGTGTTTAGCTCTTAGTGACACGCATATCCACCTCAAACAAAGTGGGACAATTTATTAGGGGTTTGATTAGAATTAGGCAGAGTCTGCTGATTTATTTTTACCTTTATTTCTTTTTATAACTCAAAGTCATCAGGCACAGCACAAAATCCAGTTGTGTGCTGTCAGTGTAGGTTAGAAATTAGCCGTAGCAATAGGATAGCATCGTTTTGTTTAAAAAAAAAATAAACACAAAAAAAAAATTAAAGTTTACACTTTAATTTGGAAAATGTTTAACCTGAGGGCTAGGGGTAGAGGACGAGGGCGTGGACGTGGGTGTCCAACTACTGCAGGGGTCAGAGGCCGTGGTCCTGGGCGGGGTGAGACACCACCTGCTGATGAGGGAGCAGGGGAACGCCGCAGAGCTACACTCCCTAGGTTCATCATGTCTCAAGTTACTGGGACTCGTGGTAGAGCACTGTTGAGGCCAGAACAGTGCGAAGAGGTGATGTCGTGGATTGCGGACAATGCTTCTAGCCATTTGTCCACAAGTCAGTCTTCCACGCAGTCCACCCATGTCACCGAAATCAGCACTCCTCCAGCTCCTCCACCTCAGCCTCCTTCCCCCCAGTCTGCCCCCTCCCAGCAATATTTGGCATTTGAACCGGCATACTCTGAGGAACTGTTTTCTGGACCCTTCCCACAGTCACAAACCACTTGTCCTGCTGCTGCTGAGCTATTTTCCGATGCCCAGGTTTTCCACCAGTCGCAGTCTGTGGGTGATGATGACATTATTCACATAGTGGAAGAAGTGTGTAAAGAGCTGTCGGACGATGAGGAGACACGGTTGTCAGACAGTGGTGAAGTTGTTGTCAGGGCAGGAAGTCCGAGGGGGGAGCAGACTGAGGGATCGGAGGATGATGAGGTGACAGACCCAAGCTGGGTTGATAGGCCGGGTGAACACAGTGCTTCTGAGACGGAGGCGAGTCCTATAGCAGAACAGGTTGAAAGAGGCAGTGGTGGGGCCAGACGGAGAGGCAGGGCCAGAGCTGGTGCATCAGCGCCAAATGTTGCCCGTAGTCAAGCTCCCGTGGCGAGGGCTAGATTTTCAGAAGTCTGGAGGTTCTGTAAAGAAACACCGGATGACCGACGGACTGTGGTGTGCAACCTTTGCCAAACCAGGATCAGCAGGGGTTCCACCACTACTAGCTTAACTACCACCAGTATGCGCAGGCATCTGAATGCTAAACACCCCACTCAATGGCACCAAGCCCGTTCACCTCCGGGCACACCACTGCTCCTTCCCCTGTGTCAGCTGCTAGTCAGCCCCCTGCCCAGGACCCCGGCCCAAACACCTCCCGTGCGAAAACCCCATCTTCGCCTCCACGATCCTCCACAGCATCCACCAGCGTTCAGCTCTCCATACCCCAGACGCTGGAGCGCAAAAGGAGGTATAGCACAACCCACCCACACGCCCAAGCCCTCAACATCCACATCTCCAAGTTGCTTAGCCTGGAGATGCTGCCCTATAGGCTGGTAGAGACCGAGGCCTTTCGAAACCTCATGGCAGCGGCCGCCCCTCGGTATTCGGTCCCCAGCCGCCACTACTTTTCCCGATGTGCCGTCCCAGCCCTGCACAAGCAAGTGTCAGAGAACATCCTCCGTGCCCTGACCAACGCCGTTTCTGACAAGGTCCACCTGACCACGGACACGTGGACGAGTGTTGCCGGGCAGGGCCACTATATATCGCTGATGGCACATTGGGTTAACTTGGTGGAGGCTGGGACCGAGTCTGACCCTGCGGCTGGTCATATACTGCCGACGCCGAGGATTGCGGGGCCTACCTCGGTCCAGGTCTCAAAGGCCTACTATGCCTCCCCCTCCTCCCACCCCTCCTCCACCTCCTCCTCCGAACTACCATTCGTGGGCATGGCGCCATCAGTCGCTAGCTCTAGGCACAGCAGCAGTGCCGTCGCTAAGCGACAGCAGGCGGTGCTCAAACTGCTGAGCCTAGGCGATAAAAGGCACACCGCCCAAGAACTATTACAGGGCATCACGGCGCAGACTGATCTGTGGCTGGCACCGCTGAACCTGAAGCCAGGCATGGTTGTGTGTGACAACGGCCGTAACCTGGTGGCGGCTCTGCAACTCGGCAGACTGACACATGTGCCATGCCTGGCCCATGTGTTAAATCTGATAGTTCAGCGTTTCCTCAAGACATACCCCAATCTGTCAGATTTGCTCACGAAGGTGCGCCGCATCTGTGCGCATTTCAGGAAGTCCAGCACAGATGCTGCCACTCTCAGGGCAGCGCAGCACCGCCTCCAACTGCCCGCTCACCGACTGTTGTGCGACGTGCCCACGAGGTGGAATTCAACATTAACCATGTTATCCAGAGTTTACCAGCAGCGCAGAGCGATTGTAGACTGCCAGATGTCAACTTCCACCAGAACTGGTAGTCAGGTCAGTCAGCTTCCTCAAGTCAATGAGGAGTGGACGTGGATGTCTGATATCTGTCAGGTGCTGAGTAACTTTGAGGAGTCAACACAGATGGTCAGTGGCGATGCCGCCATCATCAGCCTCACCATCCCGCTGCTTGGCCTGTTGAAAAACTCTCTGATCAGCATGAAGTCGGAAGCTTTGCGCTCGTCACAAGAGACGGGGGAAGAAGATTCCCTTGTTGATAGCCAAAGCACCCTCAGGTCTGTTTCTCAGCGCATATCGGAGGAGGTGGAGGAGGATGTGGAGGAAGAGGAGGAGAATGTTGGCGAGACACAAGAGGGGAGCATTGCTCAGACCTTCACTGTTCAGCGTGTATGGGCAGAAGAAGAGGAGTTGGAGGAGTTGGAGGAGGAGCAAATGGACAGTCAGGCCAGTGAGGGGAGTGAATTCTTGCGCGTTGGGACTCTGGCGCATATGGCAGATTTCATGCTAGGCTGCCTATCCCGTGACCCTCGCGTTCAAAGAATTTATTCCAGCACTGATTACTGGGTATTCACTCTCCTCTCCACTGTCATCCCTGGAGAGGAAAGGAGTGTGAGAATGCATGAATACCAGCAGGCCCTGGTGCACAAGCTGAAACAGTATTTCCCTTCTGACAGCGCTAGCGGCAGAGTGCGTAGTTCTGCGGGACAAGTAGCGAGGGAGAGTAGGCGAGCAGGCAGCTTGTCCAGCACTGGCAAGGGTACGCTTTACAAGGCTTTTGCCAGCTTTATGTCACCCCAGCAAGACACTGTCACCTGTCCCCAGTCTCGGCAGAGTAGGGCTGATCTTTACAGAAAGATGGTGAGGGAGTACGTAGCTGACCATACCATTGTCCTAAATGATCACACAGCTCCCTACAACTACTGGGTTTCAAAGCTGGACATGTGGCACGAACTGGCGCTGTACGCCTTGGAGGTTCTTGCCTGCCCTGCCGCTAGCGTCTTGTCCGAGCGGGTTTTCAGTGCAGCTGGTGGCATCATCACCGATAAGCGTACACACCTGTCGACTGACAGCGCTGACAGGCTGACGCTTATTAAGATGAATAAAGCCTGGATTTCTCATAATTTCCAATCTCCACCAGGTGAAGGAAGCTCAACCTGAATAATTTATGCACTCCTCCTCCTCCTCCTCTTTGTACACTAAAGCAGAGGAAACTGGCTTTTTTTTTACAGGGCCCACTGGCTCTAGCTATAGTACTTTATGCATTTAATTTTTCTGGAGGGCCACCTACCCGGTCCTCTGTTTTAAACAATTTTTGGGAGTGCCACATACAGGCACTCATACTATTCAATTTTTCTGGAGGGCCACCTACCTGCTCCTCTGGTTTGAAAACTTTTTTGGACTGCCACATACAGGCACTCAATCTATTTCATTTTTCTGGAGGGCCACCTACCTGCTCCTCTGGTTTGAAAACTTTTTTGGACTGCCACATACAGGCACTCAATCTATTCCATTTTTCTGGAGCGCCACCTACCTGCTCCTCTGGTTTGAAAACTTTTTTGGACTGCCACATACAGGCACTCAATCTATTCCATTTTTCTGGAGCGCCACCTACCTGCTCCTCTGGTTTGAAAACTTTTTTGGACTGCCACATACAGGCACTCAATCTATTCCATTTTTCTGGAGGGCCATCTACCTGCTCCTCTGGTTTGAAAACTTTTTTGGACTGCCACATACAGGCACTCAATCTATTCCATTTTTCTGGAGGGCCACCTACCTGCTCCTCTGGTTTGAAAACTTTTTTGGACTGCCACATACAGGCACTATCCAAATTAAATTGTCTCCATAGCAGCCTCCACACGTTGTCTCCATTGCTACCTCCAAAAGTCGTCCATATAGCTGCCTCCATACATCGTCCCCTTATCAAACGAGGTGTGTCAGGCACAAATTTGGGTTGTTTTCATGGATTCCACATCAAGGTTGTTAACTTTGTCGCCACCCTGCTGTGTTATCCACAAAATATACTGGCAAACTTTTACCATTTAGGGATATTATTTCAGCGCTTCTTGCGCATCTGCTTACATTCCCCTCATCCGCCATATCCCAAACTTATAAGAACGCTACTACACTTAACTTGGTGCAGGCTGGGACCGAGTCTGACCCTGGGGCTGGTCATATACTGCCGACGCCGAGGATTGCGGGGCCTACCTCGGTCCAGGTCTCAAAGGCCTACTATACCTCCTCCTCCTCCCACCCCTCCTCCACCTCCTCCTCCTCCGAATTACCATCCGTGGCCATGGCGCCATCAGTCGGTAGCTCTAGGCACAGCAGCAGTGCCGTCGCTAAGCGACAGCAGGCGGTGCTCAAACTGCTGAGCCTAGGCGATAAAAGGCACACCGCCCAAGAGCTATTACAGGGCATTCCACATCAAACTTGTTAACTTTGTCGCCACCCTGCTGTGTAATCCCCAAAATATACTGGCAAACTTTTATCATTTACCGATATTATTTCAGCGCTTCTTGCGCATCTGTTTACATTCCCCTCACCCGCCATATCCCAAACTAATAAGAACGCTACTACACTTGATCTTATACAAAAGGTTCTTAGAAGTGCTGTTTAGGGAGTAGCCTAGAGACAGGGGCTTGGATTGGCGAAAGCTCGCCTGGCAGCGGAGCGCCAGCTCCATGCCAAGATCCAACTAACATAGTTTTAACTGCAGCACCTTTAATCTACTACTAGTTCACTGCCTCCATACATGGTCCCCTTATCAAACGAGCTGTGTCAGGCAGAATTTTGGGTTGTTTTCATGGCTTCCATGTTAACTTTGTCGCCACCCTGCTGTGTAATCCACAAAATATACTGGCAAACTTTTATCATGTACCGATATTACTTGAGCGCTTCTTGCTCACCTCCTTTGGTTCCTCTCTGCCACCCATTGGTTTGAAGCCTGAGTCCATTTAGGGTCTGTCGCCATGACACTCTCTAGCCTGCTGCCGCTGCCTCTGCATGCCGTCCCTTATAGTGTCTGGGTCAATTATTGGATGTTTTAGATGCTATCTAGCTTCATTCTGTCACTCTGTCATGGCCATGCTGTTGCCTATAATTTTGGCATAATGGTGCGATTAAGCAGCCTCAGAGGCATCCATGCATGCTGCCCCTGCTGTTTCCTGTCCATTTCCGTGGTGTTTCCATCCTTTTTTGAGGTTCCCAGGTGTTTGGCCAAGCTTCCCTGTGCAGAGCCTTGGTCCCCTTGAAAAATGCTTGAGTCTCCCATTGACTTCAATGGGGCTCGTTATTCGAGACGAGCACTCGAGCATCGGGAAAAGTTCGTCTCAAATAACGAGTACCCGAGCATTTTAGTGCTCGCTCATCTCTAGTGATAATGTTTTATTTTAGATAATGTAAACTCGGGAAAAGAGTCCTTGGCACTTTGACAATGTTTAAGAGTTAAGATATGACAAATATATTAAAGAATTAAAAAGTCATATAAGAAATTAAAACCTTTACAATATTTTATAGTAAAAATGTATCATAGTATGTACTTGTCTGTATAATACAGTTATAAAAAAGCAGCACTTTGAAATACAAATGTTACTAACAAAAGTTTACTATACAGCACCAATACTGATTTTGGGACTGGAAAGAAATTCTAAAAATGTTTACTAAAATTATTTAAAAAATAAAAACATTTCTAAATATTTGATTGGACATAAAACGCACTTGATTGTATGATATTCTCCTGCTCCATGAAGCCATTTCCAAGACATGGCAGTCCAATGGTCATTGGAGACGCCTTGTCTGCATGGATTTGCATTCCCTATTGTTCATGATGTGGAATCAGTAGGGAATCACAGGGCGACATTTCACCTAGTAAAGATTTGCAAATTAAGTTATCTAGTTTCATCAGACAGACACATCCTGGCCTTTCTTTGGTGGGAAGGGATAATAAACACATAACAAAGGAGAACACTCATAACAAAACACTCTTAAACAATCAGCCTGGCTTATAAGGAAGTGGGACCAACACCCTTCATTTACATGGGGGAGGTTGTTGGGACAAAAGGTGGCAGACCAAGAGGTATAAGAAACCCAAGCACAACTCACATGAGGAGAACTTCTTGGTGGAAGATCTTACTGGAGGAGCTTAGACTGAGAGACTGAGACACAGAATGGAGAGAGAGCAGGTCCAGATATGTGTGGAGGAGGGAGCCTGGGAAGGAGGACATGACGCTGGTGCCAGGGACCCCCAGGATGGTGAGTACTCTACCACATTATTTCTGCCTATATCCACTACCACAAAATAGGGGGCATTTTTATAGCCTTTGAAACGGAAAAATTGCGGTAGTGCCTCCACAATATTGGTGTTTATCTGACTCTCATGACTTCTATTTATGGGCGCAAAATTGTGGCACTGCTTGTGAATCTGAGATATTTCCGTCTCTACTTGGTACAATTTTTGGCGCAAAATTATTGCAGCTAAAAGCTGGTCTCGGGAGTTCATATCGATTGCACTTGTATTTATGAAGTGTTTGTAAAAGGATTGTGACACGGAAGTCTGACATGAATCTGTTGCTCACCTGTAAAACTGAGTTCACCAGAAAAAACTGGTGCACTCAGTGCAAGAAAAGTGAGCGCCCGCAGGGTGTGCCAGATTTGAAAAGACTGTGCTCCTGGCTTCATAAATCTGGAGCCAATAGAACTCCTTACACCAGTTTTCTGCAGCTCTAATTGTGCGCCATAAAACATGTTGGAAAAGTGGTGGATTCTCTAACGGCGCCAAAATTGTTGGCCCTTCTGAAAGTCGATAATGAAGACATGCATCTCAACTGCATGAAAATAAAAATGCAGCAATAGGAGTAAAGAGGTGCAGAAATGTAGGGGCACAGTCATGTACAGGTGTATGGGTGCAGTCATGTACAGGTGTAGGGGTGCAGTCATGTACAGTTGTGGGGGTGCAGTCATGTACAGGTGTAGGGGTGCAGTCATGTACAGGTGTGGGGGTGCAGTCATGTACAGGTGTGGGGGTGCAGTCATGTACAGGTTTAGGGGTGCAGTCATGTACAGGTTTAGGGGTGCAGTCATGTACAGGTGTATAGGTGCAGTCATGTACAGATGTGGGGGTACAGTCATGTACATGTGTAGGGGTGCAGTCATCTACTGGTGTATAGGTGCAGTCATGTACAGGTGTAGGGGTGCAGTCATGTACAGATGTGGGGGTGCAGTCATGTAGAGATGTAGGGGTGCAGTCATGTACAGGTGTGGGGGTGCAGTCATGTACAGGTGTAGGGGTGCAGTCATGTACAGGTGTAGGGGTGCAGTCATGTACAGGTGTGGGGGTGCAGTCATGTAAAGGTTTACGGGTGCAGTCATGTACAGGTGTAGGGGTACAGTCATGTACAGGTGTAGGGGTACAGTCATGTACAGGTTTAGGGTTGCAGTCATCTACTGGTGTAGGGGTGCAGTCATGTACAGGTGTAGGGGTGCAGTCATGTACAGGTGTAGGGGTACAGTCATGTACAGGTTTCGGGGTACAGTCATGTACAGGTGTAGGGGTGCAGTCATCTACTGGTGTAGGGGTGCAGTCATGTACAGGTGTAGGGGTGCAGTCATGTACAGGTGTGGGGGTGCAGTCATGTACAGATGTAGGGGTGCAGTCATGTACAGGTGTGGGGTTGCAGTCATGTACAGGTGTAGGGGTGCAGTCATGTACAGGTGTAGGGGTGCAGTCATGTACAGGTGTGGGGGTGCAGTCATGTACAGGTTTAGGGGTACAGTCATGTACAGGTGTAGGTGTACAGTCATGTACAGGTGTAGGGTTGCAGTCATCTACTGGTGTAGGGGTGCAGTCATGTACAGGTGTAGGGGTGCAGTCATGTACAGGTGTGGGGTTGCAGTCATGTACAGATGTAGGGGTGCAGTCATGTACAGGTGTGGGGGGCAGTCATGTACAGGTGTGGGGGTGCAGTCATGTACAGGTGTAGTGGTACAGTCATGTACAGGTGTAGGGGTACAGTCATGGAAAGGTGTAGGGGTGCAGTCATCTACTGGTGTATGGGTGCAGTCATGTACAGTTGTAGGGGTGCAGTCATGTACAGTTGTGGGGGTGCAGTGATGTACAGGTTTAGGGGTGCAGTGATGTACAGGTGTAGGGGTACAGTCATGTACAGGTGTAGGGTTACAGTCATGTACAGGTGTAGGGGTACAGTCATGTACAGGTGTAGGGGTGAAGTCATCTACGGGTGTAGGGGTGCAGTCATATACAGGTGTAGGGGTGCAGTCATGTACAGGTGTGAGGATGCAGTCATGTACAGGTGTAGGGGTGCAGTCATTTACAGGTGTGGGGGTGCAGTCATGTGCAGGTGTAGAGGTGCAGTCATGTACAGGTGTAGGGGTGCAGTCATGTTCAGGTGTGGGGATGCAGTCATGTACAGATTTAGGGGTGCAGTCATGTACAGGTCCAGGGGTGCAGTCATATACTGTTTTAGGGGTGCAGTCATGTACAGGTGTGGGGGTGCAGTCATGTACAGGTGTAGGGGTGCAGTCATGTACAGGTTAAGGGGTGCAGTCATATACTGGTTTAGGGGTGCAGTCATGTATAGGTGTAGGGGTGCAGTCATGTACAGGTGTAGGGGTACAGTCATGTACAGGTGTAGGGGTGCAGTCATGTACAGGTGTAGGGGTGCAGTCATGTACAGGTGTAGGGTTGCAGTCATGTACAGGTTTAGGGGTGCAGTCATGTACAGGTGTAAGGGTGCAGTCATATACAGGTGTGGGGGTGCAAAGATGTAGATATATTGAAATATAAAGCTTCAAATATGTACAAATTAGAGATCATTCATCTTTAGTCTGGACATTTTTTCCCCTTGTTTTGGACTTGTTTGATTTATCTTAGAGGGTGATATATGATATTAGAGGGTGAGATATGATATATAAAATTTTATAAATATTTATATCATTACAGATTTTATTAACTTTGTTATTGATCAACCTGTTATTCCCGGCAGATGACGTTACTTGTGGCTCTGAGGAACATCTGATATCTTCAGATACTACAGCTGATGATTGTGGGATCACACAAGATACATGTATAGAAAACAACAGCAGAAAGGATTCACCCTCAGACCTTTATTGCAACAATCTATCTTCTGATCCAATTACATTGCGCAACCTTTTCTGATACATCACAGACTAAAAGTCCCAAAAGGAGCCACCACAGAGCAGCCAAACATCTAAGAGCTGCAACCAGGAAGACATTTTCTTGTTCTAAATGTGACAAATGTTTTACTCTTAAATGGAATCTCCTCACACATCAGAAAATTCACACAGGGGAGAATCCGTTTTCATGTTCAGAATGTGGCAAATGTTTTATTAAGAAATCAAAACTTGTTAAACATGAGAGAATTCACACAGGGGAGAAGCTTTATTCATGTTCAGAATGTGGCAAATGTTTTATTCAAAAATCAGATCTAGTTCAGCATGAGAGAATTCACACAGGGGAGAAGCCGTTTTCATGTTCAGAATGTGGGAAATGTTTTTCACAAAAATCAATTCTTGTTAAGCATAAGACAATTCACACAGGGGAGAAGACGTTCTCTTGTTCGGAATGTGACAAATGTTTTTCTTCAAAATCAAATCTTCTTGTACATGAGAGAATTCACACAGGGGAGAAGCCATTTTCATGTTCAGAATGTGGGAAATGTTTTCGTCAGAAATCAGATCTTGTTCAGCTTAAGAGAATTCACACAGGTGAGAAACCATTTTCATGTTCAGAATGTGGCAAATGTTTTCGTCAGAAATCACATCTTGTTAACCATGAGAGATTTCACATAGGGGAGAAGCCTTTTTCATGTTCAGAATGTGGCAAATTTTTTAGTGAGAAATCACATCTTGTTAAATATGAGAGAATTCACACAGGGGAGAAGACGTTCTCTCGTTCGGAATGTGACAAATGTTTTTTTTCAAAATCAAATCTTCTTGTACATGAGAGAATTCACACAGGGGAGAAGCCATTTTCATGTTCAGAATGTGGCAAATGTTTTCGTCAGAAATCAGATCTTGTTAAACATGAGAGAATTCACACAGGGGAGAAGCCGTTTTCATGTTTAGAATGTGGCAAATGTTTTTTTCAAAAATCTCATCTTGTTAAACATGAGAGAATTCACACAGGGGAGAAACCGTTTTCATGTTCAGAATGTGGGAAATCTTTTATTCAAAAATCAGATCTAGTTCAGCACAAAAGAATTCACACAGGGGAGAAACCATTTTCATGTTCAGAATGTGGAAAATGTTTTATTAGGAAATCAGATCTTGTTAAACACGAGAGAATTCACCCAGGGGAGAAGCGGTTTGTGTAAACAATGTGACAAATGTTTTGCAATGAAATTCCATCTCTAAAGTATACAGTTCCGACTTACATACAAATTCAACTTAAGAACAAACTTTCACACCCTATCTAGTATGCAACCCGCGGACTGCCTGTATAACATAGCTATAAGAACTAAGAAATACAAATTTTACCAATAAAAGTTTATTTTTTATCACCAAAACTGATTTTGAGCGGAATGAAAATTTTAAAAAATTCTTTATATTTGAAAGGACATGAATAACACTTTATTGTATGATATTTTTCTGCTCCATGAAGTCATTTCCAGGACAGGGCAGTCACATGGTCATTGGAGACGCCTTGTCTGCATGGATTTGCATTTTTTATGGTTCAGGATGTGGAATCAGTAGGGAATCACACTGGGGCATTTTTCCTAGTAAATATTTGCAAATGAAGTTATTAAGCTCCATCAGATAAAAGCTGTTTTCATGTTCAGAATGTGACAAGTGTTTTGCTCGTAAATCAAATCTTGGTGGACACAGGGGAGAAGCCGTTTTCATGTTCAGAATGTGGCAAAGGTTTTAGTCAGAAATCAGATCTTGTTAAACATGAGAGAACTCAAACAGGGGAGGAGCGGTTTGTGTTAAAAATGTGACAAATGTTTTACAATGAAATCCCGTCTCTAAACACGTCTCTCATACAGGAAAAAGGCAGCTTAATGATAAGAATGTGAATGGGTCTCATGCGGATATCGAAAGGGTTCCTCTATAGGCAATATGTTGGTTCAGAGTCACTTCTGTAAGACCAAGAAGGATATACACCACAAATATGCAGGATTTTATCCTTGTGGACTCTGCATGGCGTGGCAGATTCTGGTACGAACAACAAAATTTGAGGACAAGGATGGACATAACTATAACATCAAGGAACATATTAAATGCTCTTCACTGGGAGTAATCTACGCTCTCCAATGTCCTTGTAAGTTGATTTACGTGGGGAAAACCATCCGAGAGATGAGAACAAGGATTAGAGAGCATATATACTCCATAAAAAACTATGATAAAATGCAGAAGGAAGCCGAGAAACGGAAAAAAATCTTCCAGCCCACACCCATCGCAGAACACTTTCGAAAATTCCATAACTGTAACTACAAGGGCCTTAAAGGGTGGGCAATCACCCAAGTTACATTAGGCATTAGAGGTGGGGATTTGGATACTCTGCTTCTGCAAAAAGAGAGTTATTGGATCTATAGGATGGGCAGCCTAAAACCCAGAGGCCTGAACGACAATTTTGGCTTTGGATGCTTTTTATGATTCTCATCATGTTTAGCATCTATGCGCATATCCACGATAAAATGTTAATAAATAATTTATGTCTCCTTGTCCTATTTCTAACTGATTTCATAAATCAGCATTACTCTTTTTTCGGACCTTAGACAACACAACTGTATAATGACACAGAGACCCCTGCATTTCACAGGGGCAATTTTCTCTCTTTCTCCCCCCTCTTATTTTGACTATAACTAAATAGTCAGTTCATATCAATAACATCTTACTGCACTGCTCATTATCATTTATTCTTAATATTTAGTGATAAGAAATCACTTCAAGGCAGAAGAATTACCTAAAAGACTTACATCTATTCGGACCAATGTTGCTGTATATTTATGCTGGCCCTTCCTTCTTTACTGTCAATATCATGTCTCTTCCGAATAATCACGATTCGGACAGAAGAGACTAATAATATTGTTTATATACAATATAACATAATGACATCAGTGGAAGAAAGGATAATGATACACTCTCGTCATTATATTAAAAAAAGCCAAACACACTAAAAGTACTAGTTGTTTGGGACTGGCTCATCAAGCCGTCAATCACGAATGACTCAATAAAAAGCGCCCGGAACCGGGCGTCCTCGCCCTTAGAAGAAGCCGGGGAGACCCGGCGAAACACGTGTTGGGACACTATTAGCTTATCCAGAGTCACATCTCAGGGACAGAATCTATCAGGGACGGTAGCAACCAAGAAATATAGTGATAGAAATCAGTTACCAGTGCACCAAATATCTGCCAGTCCCGGCGGCGTGGACGCACGCAAGCCGAGACGATCGTGTCTGCGCCAAAGCAGTAAGGGAGATGCGACACATGCTCCATATAGCCGCGATCCCAGTAATACAATCTACTGCTGGCGCGACACAGTGCAACTAATCAGGGAGCGACAAAAATGTCATTATACATCGTGATCGCTCTCGTGATATATATATTACTATCATAGCAGCGCGTCAGGCTGCAAGATAGCACTGGAACTATACGAATTCTTAATCTCTGTCCCCTTTTTCCTTGATACTCACAACAGAAATAAGTGGGAGAAATATTTAACTTAGGAGGGGACAATAAAATATAAGGGCACCCCTACCCGAGTGTTTTCCCGGGGTGTATATACACCACCCCAGTGACCTGGATAATATTTAAGCAGTTCATTATACTGCCATGAAAATCTGTTTCATATGAGCAAGAATACTCGTTTAAGATTTTTAAGCAATAAATAAAAGTTAATTTTTAAATACACTCACACCCTTTCCCTTTCCTATACTCCGTACCCTCCATTTCCTTTTTTGCTAATAATTGATAAAAATGTGACAAACATTTTACTTTGATGAAAAACTTTGTACATACGAGAGGAGCCACAAGTCTTAGTCTTATTGAACATCTGCATTTGTAATTGAGTTTGATGTTGTGTTGTATGAGATGCATTAACCAATAAACTTCAGATTGAATTAAAGAACTTGTACAATTATATAACACAATCAGAATAAGAGAGAAAAATGTGGAGGAGCTCGGATAAAGGATCAGCTGATGTTTTATCATATACAGGTGTTTGATAAATTTCCCCCTGTATAACTAAAGCCTATGGTGACTAAATATATGGGAGCCCCTGATCGGATCTCAGCCCCATAGAGGTCTATAGCACCTGCATACGCTGTCTCACCACACCATGGACATAAACCATGAACTGGGCGGCTGCTCCACATGATATAGGACAGTGGTGTCGAACCTATGGCACTGGTGCCAGAGGTGGCACTTAGAGCCTTCACTATGGGCACCCGCACAATCACCCAAGCACAGAGTTTGCCAGTCATGACTCGAGGCCTCTTGCAGTCCCAGGACCCTGGAAGGAAACTACAATGATCCAAAACTTCTACTCCTTCTTTCTACTGTATTGGTGTCCTCAGGTGCCTTTGCAGGTTAAACCTGTGACAGAGCAGGGAGTAATAAGAAACTGCCTAAATTGTTGCATTGGCACTTTGCGAAAAATACGTGGGTTTTGGTTGTAGTTTTGGCACTCGATGTCTAAAAGGTTCCCCATCACCGATATAAGATATGTCCCATATAATGGCTGCTTGCCATGGAGCGCACACCCCTCCTGCATTGATACAAGTGCATAAGGCCTATGGAACCAATGCACACAAAACATAATGGGGACCGATATCCAGCCAAAAATGTTATCAGTCCCCGTAGATGTCTATTGAAAAAGTCACGGTGGGGTCAGCATACGTTGAATCACCGCACGTGACCGGGCAAAGAAATGTCCTATATTCTGCTGTATTCCGGTGCCAGTCCTGCTCTTCTCTATTGAGAGGGGTCTGCTCATCCATCTTCTCTCCAGCAGGCGACCGAATGTTTGCCCATGCTATGCTGCACATACGTTAACATAAAAAATGATACCCTCATCTGTCAGAAGCAGGAATTACTATTTCAGGCCATGCATCTTTTTATTTTTTGTTTTAAAGACACAATTTAGTTTTCATCCTTACTATTAACCCTTCAATGACCACTGTATCAGGTTTTTACAGTTTGCAGGATATCAGGTCCTGTTGGTGCCTGCTGGTTATGTTATCACAGCCCAGTCCCTGCACCAACACCCAGGAATGGAAAAGCTTCAATCCTGGGTATTTAACCCCTTTGAAACCGTAGTCAAACCTGGACTGCAGTGCCTTAGCGGGTGCAGCTAAAGGGCTAATAACAGGTTTACAAGGGTATAAATCGATTTTCCATTGGAGTCTGACCCTGGCATTGATAAGGGTTAAAATTGCAGTAAAAATCCACAGCATTCTGTATAAATGTGCACACAATAGGGAATGGCTGTAGAGATTACAATGCTGGAATGCAAAAATAATGAAAATTAAAAAAAAAAAAATCAAATCACCCCAATTTAGCTAGAACTGATATAAAACATAATATACAGTAAAAATCATAAACAGGTATGAGTTTAGATATCACTGCGTCTCAAAGAAAATATGAAAACAGTTATTACAGATGGTGGAACCCCTATGGAACCCAAATGTCTGAAACGCTACTTTTACACCAATTTACATCACATAAAAAATGAATTCAAAAGTAATCAAAAGGTTGCACAGGCATCAAAATGGTAGCAATGAAAACATCAGCTAATTTTTCATAAAATTACACCTCACACAGCTCCGTAAGTATGAAAAAGTTATTAGCGTTATTACACATAAGTTTAATTTTTGAAAATGTATTAAAACACAATAAAACCTGTATATATTGGGATCACCGTGATCGTATCGAACCAAAGAATAAATTAGATGTATCATTTGGAGTCCAGAGTGAAAGTCGTAAAAACTGATCCCACAAGAAAGTGCCACAAATGTGAGTTTTTTTGCCAATTTTAATCACATTTAGATTGTTTTTCCAGCTTCCCAGTACAAGCCATGATATTATAAATAATGTCATGGATTAGTAAAATTTGTTATGCAGAAAATAAGCCCTCACACAGCTCTGTACACAAAGAAATGTAAAAGATATGTAAAAAGTTACGGATTTTTAAATGTGGGGGGGGGGGATGAATCCACAAGAAGCTAAGGAATCTTCAATTATATATATAAAAAAAAGATCTATCAAGTTATGTAGTATACAGGGTATGTCCCACCTGGGCCCAGTAATTGGTCTATTTTAGTCTTATTGATGTGACATTGCACTTTATCCCGAGATAGGCTGAGCCCTCTCCATGCAAGGTGGGCCTTTGCTGCATATTGCAGCAAACACCCATCGGTAACACCAGCGATCGGTGGCAGTACTGACCTGTAAATGCCTCTAGTAAGGCTTCCAGCCTAATTAGATTTGATTACTGCCCCCCTGTGAAGTCATCAGAGGCAGAAATCAGTTGGCAGGACAGCCTTGGGTCATACAAAGATCCGAGGCTGTCTCGTTTTGCATCCCGTTTAAACTACACAATGCAATAAATAATGTACAAAATCCCCATATATTGCCATACTGCAGTATGGCAGTAAATGGTAGGATCAATCAGACAACCCAGGGTTAAAGTAACCTAGGGGGTCTTAAAAATAGTAAAAAATAAAAGTTAAAAAAAAGCTTAAAATTCAAATCACCCCCCTTTCGCTAGAAGTTATAATAATATAAATAAACAGTAAAGATCATAAACACATTAGATATCGCCGCGTCCAAAAATACTCAATCAAAATATAATAACAGTTTTGTCACTACGTTTAACCACGTAAGGCAAAATAGTGCCCAAAGTCGCAAATGGCACTTTTTTACCATTTTGAAAATTCAATAACAACTGATCAAAAGGTCTCACCATCCTAGTAATAGAAGCATTGAAAAGATAATCAAAAGTCACAAAAAATAACACCACCCACAGCTTTGTACACCAAAGTATGAAAAAGTTATTGGCGCCAGAAGACGGCAAAATGAATTTTTTTTTTGTACAGGTTTTAATTGTATGAAAACATAACCCCCGAATATTTCTATCTCCCTCCACCATGACCCCAGAATATTCCTCATCTCCCTCCACCATGACCCCATGTTGTTTCTCAGAGGTTGGCACTTTCAGTTTCTAGTTTCCTGTCGCTTACATAATTAGGAAATAATTTTGGGCTTGTTTTTGCTTTCTTTCTGTCTCTATTTTTGTTGCCCTTCTTTGAAGGAATTTGTTTAAAAAGTTAAGAAATAAAAATGTTCCTTTTATTTTAGGGCATCAGATACAATCTTTAAATTTTAAGACGTCACAGAATTTAGATAATTGATGCTAATTAATGTGATCAGACACCGGATTTATGTTTTAAATTTAACAAATTTATTTTTCATTGCATTTTTTGTTTTACTTTTTACTTTAAAAGGTGATAATGTTTTATTTTAGATAATGTAAACTCGGAAAAAGAGTCCATGGCTTTGGCACTTTGCCAATGTTTAAGAGTTAAGATATGACAAATATATTGAAGAATTAAAAAGTCATATAAGAAATTTAAAGTTTTACAATATTTTGTAGTAAAAATATTGGCAATGCCAATCATAGTATGTACTTGACTGTATAATACAGTTATAAAAAAGCAGCAGTTTGAAATACAAATGTTACTAACAAAAGTTTACTATTCAGCACCAATACTGATTTTGTGACTGGAAAGAAATTCTAAAAATGTTTACTAAAATTATTTAAAAAATAAAAACATATCTCAATATTTGATTGGACATAAAAAGCACTTGATTGTATAATATGCTTCTGCTCCATGAAGCCATTTCCAGGACATGGCAGTCCCATGGTCATTGGAGACGCCTTGTCTGCATGGATTTGCATTCCCTATTGTTCAGGATGTGGAATCAGTAGGGAATCACAGGGCAACATTTCACCTAGTAAAGATTTGCAAATGAAGTTATCTAGTTTCATCAGAAAGACACATCCTGGCCTTTCTTTGGTGGGAAGGGATAATAAACCCATAACAAAGGAGAACACTTAAAACAAAACACTCTTAAACAATCAGCCTGGCTGATAAGGAAGTGGGACCAACACCCTTCATTTACATGGGGGAGGTTGTTGGGACAAAAGGGGGCAGACCAAGCAGTATAAGAAACCCAAGCACAACTCACATGAGGAGAACTTCTTGGTGGAAGATCTTACTGGAGGAGCTTGGACTGAGGGACTGAGACACAGAATGGAGAGAGAGCAGGTCCAGATATGTGTGGAGGAGGGAGCCTGGGAAGGAGGACATGACGCTGGTGCCAGGGACCCCCAGGATGGTGAGTACTCTACCACATTATTTCTGCCTATATCCACTACCACAAAATAGGGGACATTTATATAGCCTTTGAAACGGAAAAATAGCGGTAGTGCCTCCACAATATTGGTGTTTATCTGACTCTCATGACTTGTTCCATTTTTGGGCGCAAAATTGTGGCACTGCTTGTGAATCTGAGATATTTCCGTCTCTATTGGGTACAATTTTTGGGGCAAAATTATTGCTGCTAAAAGCTGGTCTCGGGAGTTCATAGCGATTGCACTTGTATTTATGATGTGTTTGTAAAAGGATTGTGACACAGAAGTCTAACATGAATCTGTTGCTCACCTGTAAAACTGAGTTCACCAGAAAAAACTGGTGCACTCAGTGTAAGAAAAGTGAGCGCCCGCAGGGTGTGGCAGATTTGTGAAGACTGTGCTCCTGGCTTCATAAATCTGGAGCCAATAGGACTCCTTAGAATTTTTCTGCAGCTCTAATTGTGCGCCAAAACATTTTGGAAAAGAAGTGGATTCCCTAACGGCGCCCAAATTGTGGGCCCTTCTAAAAAGTCGACAATGAAGACCCACATTGTGCTTTTCATCGGAAGTATGATTTTCATTGTACATTCACAGTTTGCAGTAAAAAATGCATCTCAACTGCATAAAATTAAAAATGCAGCAATAGGAGTAAAGAGGTGCAGAAATGTAGGGGTGCAGTCATGTACAGATGTAGGAGTGCAGTCATGTACAGGTGTAGGGGTGCAGTCATGTACAGATGTAGGGGTGCAGTCATGTACAGGTATAGGGGGGCAGTCATGTACAGATGTAGGGGTGCAGTCATATACAAATGTAGGGGTGCAGTCATGTACAGGTGTAGGGGTGTAATCATAATAATAATAATAATAATCTTTATTTATATAGCGCCATCAAATTCCGTAGCGCTTTACAAATCATAGGGGACATATACAACTATATTACATTACAAAGAACAAACAGTCATATGGAACAATAGGAGTGAGGGCCCTGCTCACAAGAGCTTACAGACTATGAGGATGAGGGGGTGACACAAGAGGTTGTAAAATGGTCCAGCCATTCTTTATAAGGGAACAATATAAAATAATTTAATACATAATTTACTACATTTTTATGTATTAAATTATTTTATATTGTACAGATGTAGGGGTGCAGTCATGTACAGGTGTAGGGGGGCAGTCATGTACAGATGTAGGGGTGCAGTCATATACAAATGTAGGGGTGCAGTCATGTACAGGTGTGGGGGTACAGTCATGTACAGGTGTAGGGGTGCAGTCATGTACAGGTGTAGGGGTGCAGTCATGTACAGGTGTAGAGGTGCAGTCATGTACAGGTGTGGGGGTACAGTCATGTACAGGTGTAGGGGTGCAGTCATGTACAGGTGTAGGGGTGTAATCATGTACAGGTGTAGGGGTGTAATCATGTACAGGTGTAGGGGTACAGTCAAGTACAGGTGTAGGGCTGCACTCATGTACAGGTGTAGGGGTGTAGTCAGGAACAGGTGTAGGGGTGTAGTCAGGTACAGGTGTAGGGGTGCAGTCATGTACAGGTGTAGAGGTGCAGTCATGTACAGGTGTAGAGGTGTAATCATGTACAGGTGTAGGGGTACAGTCATGTACAGGTGTGGGGGTGCAGTCATGTACAGGGGGGGACCAATTTGACATGCTTGTGCAGCGCTGCGTAATCTGTGTGCGCTATATAAATAAAGAATTATTATTATTATTATTAAGTACAGGAGTAGGGGTACAGTCATGTACAAGTGTGGGGGTGCAAAGATGTACATATATTGAAATATAAAGCTTCACATATGTACAAAATAGGGATCATTCATCTTTAGTCTGGACATTTGTCTGTCTTTTTTTCCCCTGGTTTTGGACTTGTTTGATTTATCTTAGAGGGTGAGATATGATATATAAAATTTTATAAATATTTATATCATTACTAGAGATGAGCGAACACTAAAATGCTCGGGTACTCGTTATTCGAGACGAACTTTTCCCGATGCTCGAGTGCTCGTCTCGAATAACGAACCCCATTGAAGTCAATGGGAGACTCGAGCATTTTTCAAGGGGACCAAGGCTCTGCACAGGGAAGCTTGGCCAAACACCTGGGAACCTCAGAAAAGGATGGAAACACCACGGAAATGGACAGGAAACAGCAGGGGCAGCATGCATGGATGCCTCTGAGGCTGCCTAATCGCACCATTATGCCAAAATTATGGGCAACAGCATGGCCATGACAGAGTGACAGAATGAAGCTAGATAGCATCTAAAACATCCAATAATTGACCCTGACACTATAGGGGACGGCATGCAGAGGCAGCGGCAGCAGGCTAGAGAGTGTCATGGCGACATACCCTAAATGGACTCAGGCTTCAAACCAATGGGTGGCAGAGAGGAACCAAAGGAGGTGAGCAAGAAGCGCTCAAATAATATCGGTACATGATAAAAGTTTGCCAGTATATTTTGTGGATTACACAGCAGGGTGGCGACAAAGTTAACATGGAAGCCATGAAAACAACCCAAAATTCTGCCTGACACAGCTCGTTTGATAAGGGGACCATGTATGGAGGCAGTGAACTAGTAGTAGATTAAAGGTGCTGCAGTTAAAACTATGTTAGTTGGATCTTGGCATGGAGCTGGCGCTCCGCTGCCAGGCGAGCTTTCGCCAATCCAAGCCCCTGTCTATAGGCTACTCCCCAAACAGCACTTCTAAGAACCTTTTGTATAAGATCAAGTGTAGTAGCGTTCTTATAAGTTTAGGATATGGCGGGTGAGGGGAATGTAAACAGATGCGCAAGAAGCGCTGAAATAATATCCCTAAATGGTAAAAGTTTGCAAGTATATTTTGTGGATTACACAGCAGGGTGGCGACAAAGTTAACAACTTTGATGTGGAATGCCCTGTAATAGCTCTTGGGCGGTGTGCCTTTTATCGCCTAGGCTCAGCAGTTTCAGCACCGCCTGCTGTCGCTTAGCGACGGCACTGCTGCTGTGCCTAGAGCTACCGACTGATGGCGCCATGCCCACGGATGGTAATTCGGAGGAGGAGGAGGTGGAGGAGGGGTGGGAGGAGGTATAGTAGGCCTTTGAGACCTGGACCGAGGTAGGCCCCGCAATTCTCTGCGTCGGCAGTATATGACCAGCCCCAGGGTCAGACTCGGTCCCAGCCTGCACCAAGTTAAGTGTAGTAGCGTTCTTATAAGTTTGGGATATGGCGGGTGAGGGGAATGTAAACAGATGCGCAAGAAGCGCATGATGCGCATGGAGCTGGCGTTCCGCTGCCAGGCGAGCTTTCGCCAATCCAAGCCCCTGTCTCTAGGCTACTCCCCAAACAGCACTTCTAAGAACCTTTTGTATAAGATCAAGTGTAGTAGCGTTCTTATAAGTTTAGGATATGCCGGGTGAGGGGAATGTAAACAGATGCGCAAGAAGCGCTGAAATAATATCCCTAAATGGTAAAAGTTTGCCAGTATATTTTGTGGATAACACAGCAGGGTGGCGACAAAGTTAACAAGTTTGATGTGGAATCCATGAAAACAACCCAAATTTCTGCCTGACACACCTCGTTTGATAAAGGGACGATGTATGGAGGCAGCTATATGGACGACTTTTGGAGGTAGCAATGGAGACAACGTGTGGAGGCTGCTATGGAGACAATTTAATTTGGATAGTGCCTGTATGTGGCAGTCCCAAACATTTTTCAAACCAGAGGAGCAGGTAGGTGGCCCTCCAGTAAAATGGGATAGATTGAGTGCCTGTATGTGGCAGTCCCAAAAATTCTTCAAACCAGAGGAGCAGGTAGGTGGCCCTCCAGTAAAATGGAATAGATTGAGTGCCTGTATGTGGCAGTCCCAAAAATGTTTCAAACCAGAGGAGCAGGTAGGTGGCCCTCCAGTAAAATGGAATAGATTGAGTGCCTGTATGTGGCAGTCCCAAAAATTGTTCAAACCAGAGGAGCAGGTAGGTGGCCCTGCAGTAAAATGGAATAGATTGAGTGCCTGTATGTGGCAGTCCCAAAAATGTTTCAAACCAGAGGAGCAGGTAGGTGGCCCTCCAGTAAAATGGAATAGATTGAGTGCCTGTATGTGGCAGTCCCAAAAATTGTTCAAACCAGAGGAGCAGGTAGGCGGCCCTGCAGTAAAATGGAATAGATTGAGTGCCTGTATGTGGCAGTCCCAAAAATGTTTCAAACCAGAGGAGCAGGTAGGTGGCCCTCCAGAAAAATGAAATAGATTGAGTGCCTGTATGTGGCAGTCCAAAAAAGTTTTCAAACCAGAGGAGCAGGTAGGTGGCCCTGCAGTAAAATGGAATAGATTGAGTGCCTGTATGTGGCAGTCCCAAAAATGTTTCAAACCAGAGGAGCAGGTAGGTGGCCCTCCAGTAAAATGGAATAGATTGAGTGCCTGTATGTGGCAGTCCCAAAAATTTTTTAAAACAGAGGACCGGGTAGGTGGCCCTCCAGAAAAATGGAATAGATTGAGTGCCTGTATGTGGCACTCACAAAAATTGTTTCAAACAGAGGACCGGGTAGGTGGCCCTCCAGAAAAATTAAATGCATGAAGTACTATAGCAAGAGCCAGTGGGCCCTGTCAAAAAATAGCCATTTTCCTCTGCTTTACTGTACAAAGAGGAGGAGAAGGAGGAAAATGAGGAGGAGGAGGAGGAGTGGATCAATTATTCAGGTTGAGCTTCCTTCACCTGGTGGAGATTGGAAATTCTGAGAAATCCAGCCTTTATTCATTTTAATAAGCGTCAGCCTGTCAGCGCTGTCAGTCGACAGGCGTGTACGCTTATCGGTGATGATGCCACCAGCTGCACTGAAAACCCGCTCGGACAAGACGCTAGCGGCAGGGCAGGCAAGAACCTCCAAGGCGTACAGCGCCAGTTCGTGCCACATGTCCAGCTTTGAAACCCAGTAGTTGTAGGGAGCTGTGTGATCATTTAGGACGATGGTATGGTCAGCTACGTACTCCCTCACCATCTTTCTGTAAAGATCAGCCCTACTCTGCCGAGACTGGGGACAGGTGACAGTGTCTTGCTGGGGTGACATAAAGCTGGCAAAAGCCTTGTAAAGCGTACCCTTGCCAGTGCTGGACAAGCTGCCTGCTCGCCTACTCTCCCTCGCTACTTGTCCCGCAGAACTACGCACTCTGCCGCTAGCGCTGTCAGAAGGGAAATACTGTTTCAGCTTGTGCACCAGGGCCTGCTGGTATTCATGCATTCTCACACTCCTTTCCTCTGCAGGGATGAGAGTGGAAAGATTTTGCTTGTACCGTGGGTCCAGGAGAGTGAACACCCAGTAATCGGTGCTGGAATAAATTCTTTGAACGCGAGGGTCACGGGATAGGCAGCCTAGCATGAAATCTGCCATATGCGCCAGAGTACCAACGTGTAAGAATTCACTCCCCTCACTGGCCTGACTGTCCATTTCCTCCTCCTCCAACTCCTCCAACTCCTCTTCTTCTGCCCATACACGCTGAACAGTGAAGGACTCAACAATGGTCCCCTCTTGTGTCTCGCCAACATTCTCCTCCTCTTCCTCCTCATCCTCCTCCACCTCCACCTCCTCCGATATGCGCTGAGAAACAGACCTCAGGGTGCTTTGGCTATCAACAAGGGAATATTCTTCCCCCGTCTCTTGTGACGAGCGCAAAGCTTCCGACTTCATGCTGACCAGAGAGTTTTTCAACAGGCCAAGCAGCGGGATGGTGAGGCTGATGATGGCGGCATCGCCACTGACCATCTGTGTTGACTCCTCAAAGTTACTCAGCACCTGACAGATATCAGACATCCACGTCCACTCCTCATTGTAGACTTGAGGAAGCTGACTGACCTGACTACCAGTTCTGGTGGAAGTTGACATCTGGCAGTCTACAATCGCTCTGCGCTGCTGGTAAACTCTGGATAACATGGTCAGTGTTGAATTCCACCTCGTGGGCACGTCGCACAACAGTCGGTGAGCGGGCAGTTGGAGGCGGCGCTGCGCTGCCCTGAGAGTGGCAGCATCTGGGCTGGACTTCCTGAAATGCGCACAGATGCGGCGCACCTTCGTGAGCAAATCAGACAGATTGGGGTATGTCTTGAGGAAACGCTGCACTATCAGATTTAACACATGGGCCAGGCATGGCACATGTGTCAGTCTGCCGAGTTGCAGAGCCGCCACCAGGTTACGGCCGTTGTCACACACAACCATTCCCGGCTTGAGGTTCAGCGGTGCCAGCCACAGATCAGTCTGCGCCGTGATGCCCTGTAATAGCTCTTGGGCGGTGTGCCTTTTGTCGCCTAGGCTCAGCAGTTTGAGCACCGCCTGCTGTCGCTTAGCGACGGCACTGCTGCTGTGCCTAGAGCTACCGACTGATGGCGCCGTGCCCACGGATGGTAGTTCGGAGGAGGAGGTGGAGGAGGGGTGGGAGGAGGAGGAGGCATAGTAGGCCTGAAACACCTGGACCGAGGTAGGCCCCGCAATCCTCGGCGTCGGCAGTATATGAGCAGCCCCAGGGTCAGACTCGGTCCCAGCCTCCACCAAGTTAACCCAATGTGCCGTCAGCGATATATAGTGGCCCTGCCCGGCAGCACTCGTCCACGTGTCCGTGGTCAGGTGGACCTTGTCAGAAACGGCGTTGGTCAGGGCACGGATGATGTTGTCTGACACGTGCTGGTGCAGGGCTGGGACGGCACATCGGGAAAAGTAGTGGCGGCTGGGGACCGAATACCGAGGGGCGGCCGCCGCCATGAGGTTGCGAAAGGCCTCGGTCTCTACTAGCCTATAGGGCAGCATCTCCAGGCTAAGCAATCTGGAGATGTGCACATTAAGGGCTTGGGCGTGCGGGTGGGTTGCACTATATTTGCGTTTCCGCTCCAGCGTCTGGGGTATGGAGAGCTGAACGCTGGTGGATGCTGTGGAGGATCGTGGAGGCGACGATGGGGTTTTTGTGCCAGGGTCCTGGGCAGGGGGCTGACTAGCAGCTGACACAGGGGAAGGAGCAGTGGTGTGCACGGCCGGAGGTGAACGGGCTTGTTGCCACTGAGTGGGGTGCTTAGCATTCATATGCCTGCGCATACTGGTGGTAGTTAAGCTAGTAGTGGTGGAACCCCTGCTGAGCCTGGTTTGGCAAATGTTGCACACCACAGTCCGTCGGTCATCCGGTGTTTCCTTAAAGAACCTCCACACTTCTGAAGATCTAGCCCTCGCCGCAAGAGCCCTCACCACGGGAGCTTCACTAGTTGACAGTGGCGCTGATGCACCAGCTCTGGCCCTGCCTCTCCGTCTGGCCCCACCACTGCCTCTTCCAACCTGTTCAGGTCGAGGACTCTCCTCCGTCTCAGAAGCACTGTGTTCACCCGGCCTCTCAACCCAGCTTGGGTCTGTCACCTCATCATCCTCCGATCCCTCAGTCTGCTCCCCCCTCGGACTTCCTGCCCTGACAACAACTTCCCCACTGTCTGACAACCGTGTCTCCTCATCGTCGGACACCTCTTTACACACTTCCACTACGTCAAGAAGGTCATCATCACCCACAGACTGTGACTGGTGGAAAACCTGGGCATCGGAAAATTGCTCAGCAGCAACCGGACAAGTGGTTTGTGACTGTGGGAAGGGTCCAGAAAACAGTTCCTCAGAGTATGCCGGTTCAAATGGCAAATTTTCCTGGGAGGGGGCAGACTGGGGGGGAGGAGGCTGAGGTGCAGGAGCTGGAGGAGTGGGGATTTCGGTGACATGGGTGGACTGCGTGGAAGACTGACTGGTGGTGGACAAATTGCTCGAAGCATTGTCAGCAATCCACGACATCACCTGTTCGCACTGTTCTGGCCTCAACAGTGCTCTACCACGAGTCCCAGTAACTTCAGACATGAACCTAGGGAGTGTAGCTCTGCGGCGTTCCCCTGCTCCCTCATCAGCAGGTGGTGTCTCACCCCGCCCAGGACCACGGCCTCTGACCCCTGCAGTAGTTGGACGCCCACGTCCCCGCCCTCGTCCTCTACCCCTAGCCCTCGGGTTAAACATTTTTAAAATGAGAGTTATAACTTTTTTTTTTTTTTTACTTCTTTTTGTTTTTTTTTGTGTTTTTTTGTGTTTTTTTTTGTTTTTTGTGTTTTTTGTTTTTTTTTGAGTTTTTAAAACCAAACAATCCTATCCTATTGCTATGGCTATTTTCTAGCCAAGTATCAAAGGAAGCACACTACTATGCCAGATGAGATGACACTGAGTTAGTGCCTAATAGAAATCCAACCCCTACTGAATTTTGCCACTTCGGCCTTTGCTATGGATATGTGCGCTACTAAGCGCAGAACACAGCGGTCGCAAGTCTCACTACAAATTGCTCAGAATTGGCAAGTACATGCACTGCAGAAACTACAGCCACCAGCAGATCAACCAGAAATCAAATATATAGAACGCTACTGTAGGCTTCAAGAAGCTGTTTGTATTCTCCTATGGCTATTTTCTAGCCAAGTATCAAAGGAAGCACACTACTATGCCAGATGAGATGACACTGAGTTATTGCCTAATAGAAATCCAACCCCTACTGAATTTTCCCACTTCGGTCTTTGCTATGGATATGTGTGCCACTAAGAGCTAAACACAACGGTAGCAAGTCCCCCTGCTAATTCCTCACAAAATGGTAAAAGATGCAAATTAAAATAAAAAAAGTAGAACGTTATTGTAGCCCTAAGAAGGGCTGTTGGGTTCTTTGAGAATCACTCCTGCCTAACAGTAAGCTAATAGAACACCCTAACGCTTTCCCTGACCAGCAGCAGCTCTCTCCCTGCGGCATCCAGAGACAGAATGATCCGAGCAGCGCGGCCAGTGGCTAGTCTATCCCAGGGTCACCTGATCTGGCCAGCCAACCACTGCTATCGACGTGTAAGGGTACCACGTCATGCTGGGTGGAGTGCAGAGTCTCCTGGCTTGTGATTGGCTCTGTTTCTGGCCGCCAAAAAGCAAAACGGCGGGAGCTGCCATTTTCTCGAGCGGGCGAAGTATTCGTCCGAGTAACGAGCAGTTTCGAGTACCCTAATGCTCGACCGAGCATCAAGCTCGGACGAGCATGTTCGCTCATCTCTAATCATTACAGATTTATTAACTTTGTTATTGATCAACCTGTTATTCAACCTTATATTGTAGATGATGTTACTTGTGGCTCAGAGGAACATCTGATATCTTCAGATACTACAGCTGATGATTGTGGGATCACACAAGATACATGTATAGAAAACAACAGCAGAAAGGATTTACCCTCAGACTTTCACCGCAACAATCTATCATCTGATTCTATTACATTGGGCATTTATTCTTATACAACACAGACTAAAAATCCAAAAAGGAGCCACCACAGAGCAGCCGAGCATCTAAGAGCTGCAACCAGGAAGACATTTTCTTGTTCTAAATGTGACAAATGTTTTACTCTTAAATGGAATCTCCTCACACATCAGAAAATTCACACAGGGGAGAAGCCGTTTTCATGTTCAGAATGTGGGAAATGTTTTTCTCAAAAATCAAATCTTGTTAAGCATAAGAAAATTCACACAGGGGAGAAGCCGTTCTCTTGTTCAGAATGTGACAAATGTTTTATTGAAAAATCAAATCTTCTTGCACATGAGAGAATTCACACAGGGGAAAAGCCGTTCTCTTGTTCGGAATGTGACAAATGTTTTATTGAAAAATCAAATCTTCTTGCACATGAGAGAATTCACACAGGGGAGAAGCCATTTTCATGTTCAGAATGTGGGAAATGTTTTCGTCATAAATCAGAACTTGTTCAGCATGAGAGAATTCACACAGGGGAGAAACCGTTTTCCTGTTCAGAATGTGGCAAATGTTTTCGTCAGAAATCAGATCTTGTTAAACATGAGAGAATTCATACAGGGGAGAAGCCGTTTTCATGTTCAGAATGTGACAAATGTTTTTTTCAAAAATCTCATCTTGTTAAACATGAGAGAATTCACACAGGGGAGAAACCGTTTTCATGTTCAGAATGTGACAAATGTTTTTTTCAAAAATCTCATCTTGTTAAACATGAGAGAATTCACACAGGGGAAAAACCGTTTTCCTGTTCAGAATGTGGCAAATGTTTTCGTCAGAAACCAGATCTTGTTAAACATGAGAGAATTCACACAGGGGAGAAGCCGTTTTCATGTTCAGAATGTGACAAATGTTTTATTCAAAAATCAGATCTTGTTCAGCACGAGAGAATTCACACAGGGGAGAAACCGTTTTCATGTTCAGAATGTGGCAAATGTTTTATTAGCAAATCAGATCTTGTTAAACATGAGAGAATTCACACAGGGGAGAAACCGTTTTCATGTTCAGAATGTGGCAAATGTTTTATTAAGAAATCAAGTCTTGTTGTACATGAGAGAATTCACACAGGGGAGAAGCCGTTTTCATGTTCAGAATGTGGCAAATGTTTTATTAAGAAATCAAATCTTGTTGTACATGAGAGAATTCACACAGGGGAGAAACCGTTTTCATGTTCAGAATGTGGAAAATGTTTTAATAGGAAATCAGATCTTGTTAAACACGAGAGAATTCACACAGGGGAGAAGCAGTTTGTGTAAGCATTGTGACAAATGTTTTGCAATGAAATCCCATCTCTAAACACGTCTCTCACACAGGAAAAAGAAAACATTTTATTGTTAAGAATGTGTCAAACATTTTCCCTTTTTTTACATATTAGAGGAGCCACAAGGGGAGAAGTCTTGTTCTTATTGAACATCTGCATTTGTAATTGAGTTTGATGTTGAGTTGTATGAGATGCAATAACCAATAAACTTCAGATTTAATTAGAGAACTTGTACAATTATGTAACACAATCAGAATAAGAGAGAAAAATGGGGAGGAGCTCGGATAAAGGATCAGCTGATGTTTTGCCTGAGTTGGAACACGGGGGAATTTATTATTGGCTTTTCTTCAGTTTTTCGGCAGATCTTATTCTCTGTCTTGCTGCGCCATATTTATGATGTGTTAGAGCCAGGGGCATCGCAATGTCAAAGTTTCCAGGGCACGAGCCCCGTATCTTTCATCCAGTTCCCAGAATACACACCCCACCACCTGCAGAGAGGCGCAGCCAGCTGAGGAAGGCAGAATACCTTTCCTGAAACACGCACCGATCAGGGCTGTCAGTGCTGACCTCGTCACTCAGTGTGCTGCTTCCTGTCTGAATTGGGAAGCTCATTGTAATGGCCCCGCCCCTTCTTTGGCCCTGCCCCCATGCCCCTCTTTCCCTCTTTTACTTGTCTGAAGCTGTCCTGCTCTTGTCCTACTCTTGTCAAAGTTTGCAGTGAGGGTTCCTTCCTCCATGAACTAGTACCAGGTTATTGAGTGAAGTCTGCAGGCAGGCCCTCCCCCCGCTCACAGCGACATGAGATAAGTTATTCCAGGTCAGTGAAAGAAAAACAGGTGTCCTTCTATCGTTAAATTGCGGACAAACTTATTAATGACACAAATCGACTTATTTTCTATTTGTGGCATTAATAAGTTTGTCAGCAATTTACCGATAAAAAGACATTTTCCTTCTCATGAACAATCCATGGTCACACAAGTTACTCCTGTCTGCAATGAACAATTATTTGTAATAACATTTTTGGTGATTTCAGCTCTGGTGAGCCACTTTTAAAATTACCCTTTTTAACCATTTTGAAAAATATAAAAAATTCATTAAAATGTGATTAAAAAGCCATACTTAATAAGGTAGCATCAAAAAAGACATCAAAAGTCGCAAAAAAATGACAACATCCAGAGCTCTGTACACTGAAGTATGAAAAAGTTATTAGCACCAGAACCTGGCAAAATGAAGAATTTTTTTTTCTACAGGAGGTTTTCATATTTGTAAATGTATAAAAACATTACATAACCCTCTTCATACTCACCGGGTTTTTGCTTCATAATGAAGCAAACAACAATCACTAACATCCATGATGTTAACCCTTTGATCGCCGGCAGCATTAGCTAGCCGGCGGCGCGTAGGCGTCGCCATCTTGGCTCCGATCGTCGTTCCCCGTGACGTCAACAGGGAGCGTCAATCCGTTGCCATGACAGCCTTGGGTCACACAAAGATCCAAGGCTATCATATTTTAGGCTAGGGGGTCTAAAAAATAGTAAAAAATCTAAGTAAAAAAAAAAGCTATATTAACAAACCTAAAAATTCAAATCACCTTCTTTTGCTAGAAGTCATATAAATAAACAGTAAAGATCATAAACACATTAGATATCGCCGCGTCCAAAAATGCCCCATCTATCAAATTATAATAACGGTTTTGTCACTGCGTTTAACCCCGTAACAGAAAATAGCGCCCGAAGTCGCAAATGGCATTTTTTTTGCCATTTTGAAAAATATAAAAAAATCTATTGAAAAGTGATCAAAACGTCGTACTGTCCTAAAAATAGAAGCATTGAAAACTTTATCAAAAGTCACAAAAAAAAACAGCACCCACAGCTCTGTACACCAAAGTATGAAAAAGTTATTAGCGCCAGAAAACGGCAAATGAAGAATTTTTTTTGTACAGGAGGTTTTAATTTTTGTACATGTATGAAAACATTATAAAGCCTATACAAATTTGTTATCTCAGTGATCGTACTGACCCACATAATGAAGTAGATTTGGGGCACACAGTGAAAGCCGTAAAATCCAAGCCCACAAGAAAACGGCACAAATGCAAAAACAAAAAAGGGTCGTTAGAGGATTTACATTATTCTTCATTATATCATCAGTCGGGGGGATTTTCCTTTGTTTAAAAAGAATCATTGAATAGATTAACCCTTTCCTTATCTCCCTCCGCCATGACCCCAGGTTATTCCTCATCTTCCTCCACCATGACTCCAGGTTATTCCTCATCTCCCTCCACCATGACTCCAGGTTATTCCTCATCTCCCTCCACCATGACCCCAGGATATTCCTCATCTCCCTCCACCATGACCCCAGGTTATTCCTCATCTCCCTCCACCATGACCCCAGGTTATTCCTCATCTCCCTCCACCATGACCCCAGGTTATACCTCATCTCCCTCCACCATGACCCCAGGATATTCCTCATCTCCTTCCACCATGACCCCATGTTATTCCTCATCTCCCTCCACCATGACCCCTGGTTATTCCTCATCTCCCTCCACCATGACCCCAGGTTATTCCTCATCTCCCTCCACCATGACCCCAGGTTATTCTTCATCTCCCTCCACCATGACCCCAGGTTATTCCTCATCTCCCTCCACCATGACCCCATGTTATTCCTCATCTCCCTCCACCATGACCCCAGGTTATTCCTCATCTCCCTCCACCATGACCCCAGGTTATTCCTCATCTCCCTCCACCATGACCCCAGGTTATTCCTCATCTCCCTCCACCATGACCCCAGGTTATTCCTCATCTCCCTCCACCATGACCCCAGGTTATACCTCATCTCCCTCCACCATGACCCCAGGATATTCCTCATCTCCTTCCACCATGACCCCATGTTATTCCTCATCTCCCTCCACCATGACCCCTGGTTATTCCTCATCTCCCTCCACCATGACCCCAGGTTATTCCTCATCTCCCTCCACCATGACCCCAGGTTATTCTTCATCTCCCTCCACCATGACCCCAGGTTATTCCTCATCTCCCTCCACCATGACCCCATGTTATTCCTCATCTCCCTCCACCATGACCCCAGGTTATTCCTCATCTCCCTCCACCATGACCCCAGGTTATTCCTCATCTCCCTCCACCATGACCCCAGGTTATTCCTCATCTCCCTCCACCATGACCCCAGGTTATTCCTCATCTCCCTCCACCATGACCCCAGGTTATTCCTCATCTCCCTCCACCATGACCCCAGGTTATTCCTCATCTCCCTCCACCATGACCCCATGTTATTCCTCATCTCCCTCCACCATGACCCCAGGTTATTCCTCATCTCCCTCCACCATGACCCCAGGTTATTCTTCATCTCCCTCCACCATGGCCCCAGGTTATTCGTCATCTCCCTCCACCATTTTTATTTAAAAAATAAAAATATATCTCAATATTTGATTGGACATAAAAAGCACTTGATTGTATAATATTCTTCTGCTCCATGAAGCCATTTCCAGGACAGGGCAGTCACACGGTCAGAGTCGTCCTGTCTGCGTAGATTTGCATTCCCTATTGTTCAGGATGTGGAATAAGTAGGGAATCATAGGGCAACATTTCACCTAGTAAAGATTTGCAAATTAAGTTATCTAGTTTCATCAGAAAGACACATCCTGGCCTTTCTTTGGTGGGAGGGGATAATAAACACATAACAAAGGAGAACACTTAAAACAAAACACTCTTAAACAATCAGCCTGGCTGATAAGGAAGTGGGACCAACACCCTTCATTTACATGGGGGAGGTTGTTGGGACAAGAGGGGGCAGACCAAGGGGTATAAGAAACCGAAGCACAACTCACATGAGGAGAACTTCTTGGTGGAAGATCTTACTGGAGGAGCTTAGACTGAGAGACTGAGACACAGAATGGAGAGAGAGCAGGTCCAGATATGTGCAGAGGATGGAGCCTGGGCAGGAGGACACGACGCTGGTGCCAGGGACCCCCAGAATGGTGAGTACTGACAGCCTTCATTGCATTCTTGAACTGATTTTTCCTCAGCCACATTATTTCTGCCTATATCCACTACCACAAAATAGGGGGCATTTCTATAGCCTTTCAAGCGGCAAAATGGTGGTGGTGGCTCCACAATATTGGTGTTTATCTGACACTCCTGACTTGCTCTATTTTTGGGCGCAAAATTGTGGCACTGCTTGTGAATCTGAGATATTTCCGTCTCTATTTTTGTGACTCGTTTTTGGGTACAATTTTTGGCGCAAAATTATTGCAGCTAAAAGCTGGTCTAGGGAGGTCATATCGATTGCACTTGTATTTATGAAGTAAATGAGATGTAGGAATGTAGAGGTGCAGGAATGTAGAGGTGCAGGAATGTAGAGGTGCAGGAATGTAGAGATGTAGGGATGTAGAGGTGCAGGAATGTAGAGGTGCAGGAATGTAGAGGCGCAGGAATGTAGAGGCGCTAGAATGTAGAGGTGCAGGAATGTAGAGGTGCAGGAATGTAGAGGTGCAAGAATGTAGAGGTGTAGGAATGTAGAGGTGCAGGAATGTAGAGGTGCAGAAATGTAGAGATGTAGGAATGTAGAGGTGTAGGAATGTAGAGGTGCAGGAATGTAGAGGTGCAGGAATGTAGAGTTGTAGGAATGTAGAGGTGCAGGAATGTAGAGGTGTAGGAATGTAAAGGCGCAAGAATGTAGAGGTGTAGGAATGTAGAGGTGTAGGGATGTAGAGGTGTAGGAATGTAGAGGTGTAGGGATGTAGAGGTGCAGGAATGTAGAGGTGCAGGAATGTAGAGGTGTAGGAATGTAGAGATGTAGGAATGTAGAGGTGTAGGGATGTAGAGGTGCAGGAATGTAAAGGCGCAAGAATGTAGAGGTGTAGGAATGTAGAGATGTAGGAATGTAGAGGTGCAGGAATGTAGAGGTGCAGGAATGTAGAGGTGCAGGAATGTAGAGGTGCAGGAATGTAGAGGTGCAGGAATGCAGAGGTGTAGGAATGTAAAGGCGCAAGAATGTAGAGATGTAGGAATGTAGAGGTGCAGGAATGTAGAGGTGCAGGAATGTAGAGTTGTAGGAATGTAGAGGTGCAGGAATGTAGAGGTGTAGGAATGTAAAGGCGCAAGAATGTAGAGTTGTAGGAATGTAGAGGTGTAGGAATGTAAAGGCGCAAGAATGTAGAGGTGTAGGAATGTAGAGGTGTAGGAATGTAGAGGTGTAGGGATGTAGAAGAATATGGATATAAGGATGTAGAGATATAGGCAGGCAGAGGCATAGAAGGGGGAATGTAGATGTATGGGGGGTGCAGAGATGTAGAAATATAAAGTTTGCATTATGTACAAAAAAGGGTCATTCATCTTGAGTCTGGACATTTGTCTGTGTCTTTTTCTGTTTTTTGCTGGTTTGGGACTTGTTTGATTGATCTTAGAGGTTGATATATCAGGCAGCCCAGTCTGAGGGATTCTTGCAACTTTTTTAAAACTCTGGCAATGCAAAATTTGTTAGGCAAGTGGAAAAGTCGCAAATTGTGACGCACACATACAAAGGCACCCAAAGAAATCGCAAATATAAGAGAAAATGAAAAGAAAAATAACTGTAGAAAAAGATTAATGACCCTCAATGTGACAGATGTTTCTGTTCTCAGAATGTGAAATGAGGTGAAATGAGAAATGGTTAAAAATAAGACAATTCAGCAATTTATATAGAATTGTTGTAAATATCTATATCATTAATTGGAGAAATACGGCAGCACCTCCAAAACTTATGAAAATAAAGAGGTGTTTTATTCTACCTCTAGTCTGCTACACATGGAATAAAACACCTCGGTTCTTTCACAAGTTTCGGAGAGCTGCCGTATTTCTATAATTATTTCCCCGCTCTCATCTTATTTCTAAAAGGACTGCGCTGCTTTTTCTTCACAATTTTTGTCACTATATCATTAGAGATGTTATTATCTCCATTATTAATTAACCTATTACTATTATTCTCAGCAGATGATGTTACCAGGAGCTTAGAGGAACATCTGATATCTTCAGATATTAAAGCTGATGATTGTGGGATCACACGAGATGCATATAAAGAACACAATAGCAGAAAGGATTTACCCTCAGACCTTCATTGCAACAATCTATCATCTGGTCCTATTACACTGGACGCCTCTTCTGATACATCACATAATAATGGTCAAAATAGAGGATACAGAAGAACAAATCAACATCTACGAGCATCCACCAGCTCTGAATGTGGAAAATCTATGACTTTTAAATGTAATCTTCCTGAGAATCCATTTTCATGTTCAGAATGTGGAAAATGTTTTACTTGTAAAAGCAACTTCCTTGCACATCAGAGAATTCACATCGGGGAGAAACCATTTTCATGTTCAGAATGTGGAAAATGTTTTTTTCACAAATCAAATCTTGTTCAACATGAGAGAATTCACACAGGGGAGAAGCCATTTTCATGTTCAGAATGTGATACATGTTTTGCGCATATTTCTGCACTTAAAATACATCATAGAATTCACACAGGGGAGAAGCCATTTTCATGTTCAGAATGTGGAAAATATTTTAGTAAGAAATCACATCTTGTTGACCATGAGAGAACTCACACAGGGGAGAAGCCATTTTCATGTTCAGAATGTAGCAAATGTTTTATTAAAAAAGAAAGTCTTGCTCGTCATGAAAGAATTCACACAGGTGAGAAGCCGTATTCATGTTCAGAATGTGGAAAATGTTTCATTCAAAAATCAAAGCTTGTTGAACATGAGAGAATTCACACAGGGGAGAAGCCGTTTTCATGTTCAGAATGTGGGAAATGTTTTATTACAAAATCAACTCTTGTTGATCATGAGAGAATTCACACAGGAGAGAAGCCATTTTTATGTTCAGAATGTAACAAAGGTTTTTCTCTTAAATCAAATCTTGTTAAACATGAGAGAATTCACACAGGGGAGAAACCGTTTTCATGTTCACATTGTGACAAATGTTTTGCTAATAATTCAGTGCTCGTAATACATGAGAGAATTCACACAGGGGAGAAACCGTTTTCATGTTCACAGTGTGGCAAATGTTTTGCTCAAAAATCACATCTGTACAAACATCAGAGAATTCACACAGGAAAGTAAGTATTTTATAGTGTAACTGTCTTCAAAAAGGGCACTTTCCAGTAATGGAGGCTGCTAACGCTCAATATAAATAATTTTTTGCTTTATTCTTAAATTGTTTTACTTCTTTACAATCCTTTAGTTTATCTTACCTGACTTCCTACCAGAATCCTCTGCTGAGTCAAGGGGAGGGGAGGGTGACTTCAAATCTAAATAGCCATCTGCTCAAATGCATCTTTCCTCCCTTCAGAATCGCTCTACACCCCTCTTCAGACCATTACCTCTCACATCCTTTCTCTCCTCCTCTCCCTGTAGACAACTGTTTACATTTGAGGTTCTCCCACTCCACACGTGGGACTCAGTACAGGATTCTGGCAGGGAGCCAGGTAATTTATACTAAAGGATTGTACATAAGTAAAAAGATTAAAGGACTATCCAAAACATGATTTATATTGAGCATTACATGCCGTTTTGGAGCCAGTCATCAGTGACAAATGTCGTTCATGATGACAGGTTCCCTTTAATGCTTAGAATCTGACAAATGTCTCACTTTGATGAACAACTTTTTATATACGAGAGAAGCCACAAGCGGAGAAGCCATATTTATATTAAACATCTGCATTTGTAATTGAGTTTGATCAAGAATTGTATGAAATGCATTAACCAATAAACTTTACATTAAATGACAGAACTTGTGCAATTATATAACACAATCAGAAAAGGAGAGAACAATGTGGAGGAGCTCGGATAAAGGAGCAGCTGATGTTTTACCTTAGTAAGGACATTGTATTCTTACAGTGGGATTTCTGTATAAAGAAGATACAATTGTTCCGAATAGGCTCATAGGTCCCTTGTATCCAGCGCCTAGCAGTGTGAGGATGACGCTGCACTTTATGTCGGAACGTTCCTGGTTTTGCCCCTCAGTCCTCCCCACCACCTCCATACACTTGGGAGGACACAAGTTTTGCCACTAGACACTAGAGGAAATGAATGATAGATTGCGCCTGTCTACTAGATGTTGAGATACCTTTGCTGGTAACTCAGTAAGAGGATCCGCACTGACAAAAGGATCCAAAAACTATATACAATGTATGACCTGCAGGGGCATTTATATATAGTGTAATAATCATTAAATGATAATATTCATGTATGGAAATGGTTTACCATCACTGACCTGTGCATTTATATATTCGGCTATATCGTACTCACTATAACATTGCACTTTAGTCCGATCTACATTCCCAGGTAAGTAGAATACTGAAAGGCTAGGGCGTTGCTAGGGTGGTAAAAAATCCGGGGGACCGGCCCAATGCATATGTATCACACTTATAGCAATGCTTATTCCTGTACATAACACCTTACATTTGGTTGTGCCAATAACAACGTTACAGACTGAACATACAGCTACAGAAACAGCGGAGAAATCCCTACGTCACCCAGAGATGCCCACGCTCTGTCCAGTCATTAGATTAAACAGAATTGTCCTTGTAGAGTTTCCCACAAGATGGCAGCTTAGAGTGGAAGCCCCGGCCAGCCGCCTCCCTAGACTATGTATCGGAGATACCGGTGACATCACCTTTGGGAACAAGGGTTCAGAGGGACAAGCAGCATCCACCGACACCTTCTCAAAAGCTACTGCTTTGTTCCCCAGTGACAGGCTCCTGCCTCCCTTCAATCTCCTTCTGGACTATGAAGTATATATGTTTCATTGTCGCGAATGTACAGAGGCGTCGCTATTACTAGGGGTAACTGTGGGGGAACATAACCGGTGTTAACTGTGTAGGGCACATTACTGGGGGGGTGTGGGGGACATTGATGGGGGTAACTGTGTGGGGCACATTACTGGGGGTAACTGTGCGGGGCACATTATTGGGGGTAACTGTGTGGGGCACATTACTGGGGGATGTGTGGGGAACATTATAGGTGGTAACTATGCAGGGAATATTACTGGGGGTAACTGTGTTGGGCACATTATCCGTGGTAACTCTGTTGGGCACATTACTAGGGGTATCAGTGTGGGGCACATTACTGGGGTTAACTGTGTGGGGCACATTACCGGGGGTAACTGTGTGGGGCACATTACCGGTGGTAACTATGTGGGGCATATTACTAGGGGTATCAGTGTGCGGCACATTACTGGGGTTAACTGTGTGGGGCACTTTACTGGTGGTTACTTTGTGGGGCACATTACTAGGGGTATCAGTGTGGGGCACATTAATGGGGGTAACTGTGGGCACATTAGTGAACTTAGTCCCATAAGAAAAGTTATTGGAAATAGCAAATATTCCTAGAGAGACTTTATTAGAAAATTAAGAAGAAATCCAACAACACAAAAGACACTCGATCAGGAGAAGGATTATTGTTATTACAGTTATGGAACAAAACAATGAGACATCTTATCACAAGTCAAGATCACAGGAGAATCACAAGAAAAAAGAAAAGATGTGATGCTTATTGTGGACACCAGAGATGCATATCCGTCATGGAGAAGGGATGTGTAAATATCAAAAAGTAGGTTTCACAAATGAGATCAAATACAAAAATGAAAACTCTTTATAAACCTCTTCAGGCTCTGTACTGTACATGCACGAGGCAGAGCTGCTGGGGCTGTATGTGGGTGCCGCCATGTTTGTTATGATCGTCGCTCTCTGTGATGTCATCAGGGATCGGCGATCCATTGTCTTTGTTAGTTCTGAGGCAGTATTGCAGATTCCTTACAATAGGCCAGTGGCTCATTGTAATAAATGCTGTGTACAAATGCCTAAACTGCTATACAGTAATATTGCAGTATATAGTAGGAATGATCAGACGATCTACGGTTAAGGTACCCGAAAGGATCTAAAAATTGTAAAAAATAAAATTAAATAAAACATAATAAACAGTAAAAATCACAATCATGTCAGGCATCGTCGTGTCCCAAAATGCTGATCTATTAAAATATAGAAACGGTTATTTCCAGCGATGGACCACATAACGGAAAATAGCGCCCAAATGTCTGCAACGCCACTTTAACACAATTTTAAATCGCATAAAAAATCAATAAAAAGTGATCAAAAGGTCGCGCAGTCCTCACCCTGGTAGCAATGATAACGTCAGCTCATCATGCAGAAAATGACGCAGATCTATACATCATAGTATGTAAAAGTTATTAGAGTCAGAAGATGGCGAAACTACATTTTTGTACAACTAAAATACATTTTTTTTGTACATATTCTTTTAATTTTCAAAAATGTATTTAAACACCATAAAACCTGTATAACTGTGATATCACTTTGGTTGTACCAAACTAAAGAATAAAGCAGATGTATCATTTGTGCAGAGTGAAAGTCGTAAAAACTGAGCCCAAGTGATGAAAATGTGTTTTTTGCCAATTTCGGTGCATTACTGATAAGTAAAAGTTGTTATGTAGATATTAAGCCCTCACACAGCTCTTTACACGGAAAAATGAAAAAGTTTTAGATTTTTGAAGGTGGAGAGTGAGAAATTAACAAAAAATGCTGCAACGCAAAGGGGTTAATAAATATTATATGCACAGTCTTCAGGAATTACATCAATAGAACAAATGCAATGTAAAGGAATAATGGGGAAGAAAACAAAAGCCAAAAAGTAATTAAAACAAGTAAAAAGATTTGGAGCTTTGAATGAACCACAGGGATAAGTACCGACTGACAACCTCCCCTGTGGTACAATCAGCCCCACTCCTCCTAGGAGCCCGGGCTCTGCCACCTATGTGCATGGTCGGGATGTAGAATAAGTATTATAGCGATATTATAGCCACATGTACATAATCAGATACTTCTAAAAGAACAAGCTACCTGCCACCTGAGGTTCTGGATGTATTGAACCGGGCTGCTGCCCCGGATGCTCCAACAATGTGAGAAATCACTCAGCAAGTGAAGATTGTAGAGACCAAAACACATCTATTAATCAGTTACTTTTGCACCACAATGGGGCTCATTTACTAAGTATCCGAATCGCGTTTTTCCGCTGGGTTTCCCTAATTTTTCCGACTTGCAGCGAAATGCTCCGGGATTTTGGCGCACGCGATCGGATTGTGGTGCATTAGCGCCGGCTTTCACGTGACAGAAATCGGGGGCGTGGCTGTCGGAAAACCCGACGGATTCGGAAAACCTGCAGAATTTTTAAAAAATTTGTGTAGCAAAAATAGCACTCACATACACCGAGACGGAGAAGGTGAATTCCGGCAGACTTCAGCGCAGCTGCGACACCTACTGGACATCGGGCACATGACCTTAATGAATCCCGGCAGAACTTGAATCAGCATCGGAGAATGTGCCGCTGGATCGCGACTGGACCAGGTAAGTAAATCTGCCCCAATTTGTTGTAGAAATCAATGACAATAGGGCTCATTTACTTACCCGGTCCAGTCGCGATTCTGTGGCGTGTTTTCCGACGAGGATTCGGGTTCTTCTTGGATTCACTAACCTTGTGCGGCCGATATCCAGTAAGTGTCACTGCTGCACCGAGGTCCGCCGGAGTTCACCTTCTTCTTCATGATACATGTAAGTGCTTGATCTTGCGACACTTTTGGTTTTTTAACCCCTTAAGGACGCATGGTTTTTCCGCTCATTTCTCGCTCTCCAACTTCAAAAATCCATAACTTTTTCATTTTTACGTGTACAGACCTATGTGAGAGCTTATTTTGTGCGTAACAAATTTTAATTTCCTGTAATGTTATTTATTTTAACATGCCGTGTACTGCGAAGCTGGAAAAAAATCTCAAATGTGGGGGGAAAAAAAATGCACATGCATCACGTTCTTGTGGGCTCAGTTTTTAGACTTTGACTGTGCGCTCAAAGTAACACATCAGCTTTATTCTTTGGTTCGGTGCAATCGCGGTGATGTCAAATTTATATAGGTTTTATTGCGATTTAATACATTTTCAAAAATTAAACGAATGTGTACAAGAAAGAAAAATTTTTTTTTGCCATTTTCTGACGCTAATAACTTTTTCATACTTCGCTGCATCATTTTTTTGCAAAATGAGCCGACGTTTTCATTGCTACCATTTTGAGGTCTGTGCGACATTATGATCACTTTTTATTCCATTTTTTATGTGATGTAAAAAGGGTGTAAAAGTCGCATTTTGGAAATTTGGGTGCCATTTCCCGTCTTGGAGGTCACCACTGGCCGTAACCGTTTTTATATTTTGATAGAGCGGGCATTTTGGGACGCGGCGATACCTAATGTGTCTGTGATTTTTACTGTTTATTATGTTTTATATCAGTTCTAGGGAAAGGGGGGTGATTAGAATTTTTAATATTTTATTTATTTATTTATTTAATTTTTTTTACTTTTTTTTTTCACAATTTCTTAGACCATCTAGGGTTATTGTTCCCTAGATGGTCTAAGAAATAGTGAAAAAAAAAAGAAAAAAAAAGTTTTTCCTACCATATACTGCAATACTTCTGTATTGCAATATATGGCATTTTTGCAGGTTATTCATTACAATGAGCCACCAGCTCATTGTAACGAATCTGCAGATGCCAATTAGCCTCGGGTTAAACAAAGACCCGAGGCTACCATGGCAACCGATCGATCGGGGGAGCGACGATCGGAATAAAGATGTCCTTTGCCGGCAGCAACGGAAAGGTTAATAGCCGCAATCGCTGCAAGCACCGACCGCGGTTATTAGCGGTGGGGGTTTGCTACAATATGCAACAACCCGCACCCTTGCATTAAGAGGACTCAGCCCATGAGCCCTCTTCATACATACCCTGCCCCTCTGTGCCGTAGAGCTACGGTGCAGAGCGTTAAGGGGTTAAATTCTGTGTTTTTTCCGAATCCATCAAGTTGTCTGAAATCCGATTGCGTGCACCAAAATCCCGGCTGAATTCGGCGCAAAACGGAAAGATTTGGGAAACCCGACGAAAGTGCAGCCGCAGAACCCTTAGTAAATGAGCCCCAATGTTTTTATTTATTAGAATTCTCATTATTATTGTTATTTAGTTATACATGTAATTTAGTTACACACCTGAAACATATGTCTCAATGAGCTGTTCCAGTTATTAGACCTGCTTTGCCTTGTGTAAACCTGAGTTACAAAATGTGCCAAAAATATAGGTCCATGATGTAAATACATGGTGATCGAGGAAACAGAGGCAATGCACACAATAGGACCTTAGATGATAAGGCAAAAAACAAACTTTTTGTGGTGCAAAACCTTGTAAATTATGATCTTCTTCTGCTCCATGAAGCCATTTCCAGGGCAGGGCAGTCACATGGTAATTGGAGACGCCTTGTCTGCATGGATTTGCATTCCCTATTGTTCAGGATGTGGAATCAGTAGGGAATCACAAAGAGGTATTTCACATGGTAAAGATTTGCACATGAAGTTATCTAGATTCATCAGAAAGACACAACCTGGCCTTTCTTTGGTGGGAAGGGATAATAAACACATAACAAAGGAGAACAATCAAAGTGCCATAAACAATCAGCCTGGCTGATAAGGAAGTGGGACCAACACCCTTCATTTACATGGGGGAGGTTGTTGGGACAAAAGGGGGCAGACCAAGGGGTATAAGAGACCAAAGCAGGACTCACATGAGGAGAACTTCTTGGTGGAAGATCTTACTGGAGGAGCTTAGACTGAGAGACACAGTATGGAGAGAGAACTGATCCAGATATGTGCGGAGGAGGGAGTCTGGGAAGGAGGACATGACGCTGGTGCCAAGGACCCCCAGAATGGTGAGTACTGAAAGCCATTGCCTCCTAGAACTCTGTCCCATTCTTTCTGCCTATATCCACTTCACCCAAGTGGTAGATATGTAAATGTGTAATATGTATCTATCCTATAGTGTGTATTGATGTGTAGTGTACATGTCATGGATGTAAACATATATGTTTGTATTTCTGTATGTATGAATATATTCATTACAATGTTGTATAACAGCATATTCCTCTATGCCATTCCATAATAACATAGGATTAGGGTTTGTTTGGAAGCATTTTGATTGACATGTGCCCTTTGAAAAACACTTGCACGACACCTGTAAATGGGGACATAGTTATACGCACACACAGTGCAGCTGAATAATACTCTATGGAAAACATGTGGCACTTGTTACTGAACATCTGCTTTTCATTGTGTGTTCACATTTTGTAGCTAAATGCATCACAACTGCATTGTCATCCGTTCTGATGTGGTTTTAGGTGCATTTTATTAAATTAACCAATGAAAGTCATTAACAACAATGTGGAGGTATAGGGGTGCAGGGATGTAGAGGTATAGGGGTGCAGGGATGTAGAGGTATAGGGTGCAGGGATGTAGAGGTATAGGGGTGCAGGGATGTAGAGGTATAGGGGTGCAGGAATATAGAGGTATAGGGGTGCAGGGATGTAGAGGTATAGGGGTGCAGGAATGTAGAGGTATAGGGGGCAGGGATGTAGAGGTATAGGGGTGCAGGGATGTAGAGGTATAGGGGTGCAGGGATGTAGAGGTATAGGGGTGCAGGGATGTAGAGGTGTAGGGGTGCAGGGATGTAGAGGTATAGTGGTGCAGGGATGTAGAGGTATAGTGGTGCAGGGATATAGAGGTATAGGGGTGCAGGGATGTAGAGGTATAGGGGTGCAGGGATGTAGAGGTATAGGGGTGCAGGGATGTAGAGGTATAGGGGGGCAGGGATGTAGAGGTATAGGGGTGTATGGGATGTAGAGGTATAGGGGTGCAGGGATGTAGAGGTATAGAGGTGCAGGGATGTAGAGGTGTAGGGGTGCAGGGATGTAGAGGTATAGGGGTGCAGGGATGTAGAGGTATAGGGGTGCAGGGATGTAGAGGTATAGTGGTGCAGGGATGTAGAGGTATAGTGGTGCAGGGATGTAGAGGTGTAGGGGTACAGGGATGTAGAGGTATAGGGGTGCAGGGATGTAGAGGTATAGGCAGGCAGATGTATGAGGGAGGAGGGATGTAGAGGTGTGGGGATGCAGGAATCGAAGGGATAGGGGTGCAGGGATATAAATATGTAGGGGTGCAGCTATATGGGGGTGCAGCTATGTATAGGTATAAGGGAGTAAGGATGCCGTGCAGGGATGCAGAAAAGTAGTGGTACAGGTAAATAGGGGGGCAGGAATATAGAGGTATAGGGTGCAGGAATGTAAAGGTGCAGATATGGTGGGGAATAGTAAGCAGAGATGTAGGAACATAAAGCATGAGATATGAACAAAAAAGGGTCAGTCATCTTTAATCTGGAAATTTGTGTGTCTGCTTTTGTTATATCAGGCAGCTGAGTCAGTGTTTAATTTTTAAAGATGTACAAAGGTTGCAATCTCTTCTGCAAACTCTTCTGCCTGAGTCAACTCGGCCCTGGAGTACATTTGGGAAATATTTGTGACTTTTTTCTGTGATTTGCCTCAGATTTGTGGATTTCCATATGTCCACATTTGGAAATAGAAATAGAAATATCAGGCACAACACTGAGAAACTCTGGAGTGGCACATTTTGTTGGTGAGTTGCAATGAGAATTCACACAGGAGAGAAGCTGTTTTTGTGTTCAGAATGTGGCAAATATGAAAGTGAAATCATAAATGATAAGAAATAAGACAATTTAGCAATGAATGTAGAAATTTTTATAAATATGTATATTTTAAAATGTTATTAACTTTGTAATTAATTATCCTGTTATTCCCGGCAGATGACATTACAAGGAGCTCAGAGGAACATCTGATATCTTCCGATATTAAAGCTCATGATTGTGGGATCACACAAGATTAGAGATGAGCGAACATACAGACAAACAGAGCCAATCACAAGCCAGGAGACTCTGCACTCCACCCAGCATGACGTGGTACCCTTACACGTCGATAGCAGTGGTTGGCTGGCCAGATCAGGTGACCCTGGAATAGACTAGCCCCTGCCTGCGCTGCTCGGATCATTCTGTGTCTGGATGCCGCTAGGGAGAGAGCTGCTGCTGCTGCAGGGATAGCGTTAGGGTGTTCTATTAGCTTACTGTTAGGCAGGAGTGAGTCTACAAGAACCCAACAGCCCTTCTTAGGGCTACAATAACGTTATACTTTTTTTTTTTTATTTGCAGCTAGTACCATATTGTGAGGAATTTGCAGGGGGACTTGCTACCGTTGTGTTTAGCTCTTAGTGACACACATATCCACCTCAAACACCAAAGTGGGAATATTTATTAGGGGTTTGATTTCAATTAGGCACAGTCTGCCATTTACTTTTTATTTTACGTTTATTTTTTCATAACTCAGCGTCATCTCATCTGGCATAGCAGTGTGCTTTCATACTTGGCTAGAAAATAGCCAAAGGAGAATCCAAACAGCTTACTTACGCCTACAATAGCGTTATATATATATTTTCTTTCTGGTTGATCTGCTGGTGGCTGTCCTTGCTGCAGTGCATCTACTACCAAATTGTGAGGAATTTGTAGTGAGACTTGCGACCGCTGTGTTTAGCGCTTAGTGACGCACATATCCATCGCAAAGACCGAAGTGGGAAAATTTATTAGGGGTTGGATTTCAATTAGGCACAGTCTGCCAGTTTCTTTTTATTTTACGTTTATTTTTTCATAACTCAGCGTCATCTCATCAGTGTGCTTTCATACTTGGCTAGAAAATAGCCAAAGGAGAATCCAAACGGCTTACTTACGCCTACAATAGCGTTATATATATATTTTATTTCTGGTTGATCTGCTGGTGGCTGTCCTTGCTGCAGTGCATCTACTACCAAATTGTGAGGAATTTGTAGCGAGACTTGCGACCGCTGTGTTTAGCGCTTAGTGACGCACATATCCATCGCAAAGACCGAAGTGGGAAAATTTATTAGGGGTTGGATTTCAATTAGGCACAGTCTGCCAGTTTCTTTTTATTTTACGTTTATTTTTTCATAACTCAGCGTCATCTCATCAGTGTGCTTTCATACTTGGCTAGAAAATAGCCAAAGGAGAATCCAAACGGCTTACTTACGCCTACAATAGCGTTATATATATATTATTTCTGGTTGATCTGCTGGTGGCTGTCCTTGCTGCAGTGCATCTACTACCAAATTGTGAGGAATTTGTAGTGAGACTTGCGACCTTTGTGTTTAGCGCTTAGTGACACACATATCCATCGCAAAGACCGAAGTGGGAAAATTTATTAGGGGTTGGATTTCAATTAGGCACAGTCTGCCAGTTTCTTTTTATTTTACGTTTATTTTTTCATAACTCAGCGTCATCTCATCAGTGTGCTTTCATACTTGGCTAGAAAATAGCCAAAGGAGAATCCAAACGGCTTACTTACGCCTACAATAGCGTTATATATATTTTATTTCTGGTTGATCTGCTGGTGGCTGTCCTTGCTGCAGTGCATCTACTACCAAATTGTGAGGAATTTGTAGTGAGACTTGCGACCGTTGTGTTTAGCGCTTAGTGACACACATATCCATTGCAAAGACCGAAGTGGGAAAATTTATTAGGGGTTGGATTTCAATTAGGCACAGTCTGCCATTTCCATTTTATTTTACGTTTATTTTTTCATAACTCAGCGTCATCTCATCTGGCATAGCAGTGTGCTTTCATACTTGGCTAGAAAATAGCCATAGCAATAGGATAGCATCGTTTGGTTTTAAAAATTAAAAAACACAAAAAAAAAAAACCCACAAAAAAACACAAAAAAAAGTTAAAAAAAAATTAAAGTTATAACTTTCATTTTCAAAATGTTTAACCCGAGGGCTAGGGGTAGAGGAAGAGGGCGGGGTCAGAGGCCGTGGTCCTGGGCGGGGTGAGACACCACCTGCTGATGAGGGAGCAGGGGAACGCCGCAGAGCTACACTCCCTAGGTTCATGTCTGAAGTTACTGGGACTCGTGGTAGAGCACTGTTGAGGCCAGAACAGTGCGAACAGGTGATGTCGTGGATTGCCGACAATGCTTCGAGCAATTTGTCCACCAGTCAGTCTTCCACGCAGTCCACCCATGTCACCGAAATCGGCACTCCTCCAGCTCCTGCACCTCAGCCTCCTCCCCCCCAGTCTGCCCCCTCCCAGGAAAATTTGGCATTTGAACCGGCATACTCTGAGGAACTGTTTTCTGGACCCTTCCCACAGTCACAAACCACTTGTCCGGTTGCTGCTGAGCAATTTTCCGATGCCCAGGTTTTCCACCAGTCGCAGTCTGTGGGTGATGATGACCTTCTTGACGTAGTGGAAGAAGTGTGTAAAGAGGTGTCCGACGATGAGGAGACAGGGTTGTCAGACAGTGGTGAAGTTGTTGTCAGGGCAGGAAGTCCGAGGGGGGAGCAGACTGAGGGATCGGAGGATGATGAGGTGACAGACCCAAGCTGGGTTGAGAGGCCGGGTGAACACAGTGCTTCTGAGACGGAGGAGAGTCCTCGACCAGAACAGGTTGGAAGAGGCAGTGGTGGGGCCAGACGGAGAGGCAGGGCCAGAGCAGGTGCATCAGCGCCAAATGTGTCACGTAGTGAAGCTCCCGTGGCGAGGGCTCCCGCGGCGAGGGCTAGATTTTCAGAAGTCTGGAGGTTCTTTAAGGAAACACAGGATGACCGACGGACTGTGGTGTGCAACCTTTGCCAAACCAGGATCAGCAGGGGTTCCACCACTACTAGCTTAACTACCACCAGTATGCGCAGGCATATGAATGCTAAGCACCCCACTCAGTGGCAACAAGCCCGTTCACCTCCGGCCGTGCACACCACTGCTCCTTCCCCTGTGTCAGCTGATAGTCAGCCCCCTGCCCAGGACCCTGGCACAAAAACCCCATCGTCACCTCCACGATCCTCGACAGCATCCACCAGCGTTCAGCTCTCCATACCCCAGACGCTAGAGCGGAAACGGAAATATAGTGCAACCCACCCGCACGCCCAAGCCCTTAATGTCCACATCTCCAGATTGCTTAGCCTGGAGATGCTGCCCTATAGGCTAGTAGAGACCGAGGCCTTTCGCAACCTCATGGCGGCGGCCGCCCCTCGGTATTCGGTCCCCAGCCGCCACTACTTTTCCCGATGTGCCGTCCCAGCCCTGCACCAGCACGTGTCAGACAACATCATCCGTGCCCTGACCAACGCCGTTTCTGACAAGGTCCACCTGACCACGGACACGTGGACGAGTGCTGCCGGGCAGGGCCACTATATATCGCTGACGGCACATTGGGTTAACTTGGTGGAGGCTGGGACCGAGTCTGACCCTGCGGCTGGTCATATACTGCCGACGCCGAGGATTGCGGGGCCTACCTCGGTCCAGGTCTTTCAGGCCTACTATGCCTCCTCCTCCTCCCACCCCTCCTCCACCTCCTCCTCCTCCGAACTACCATCCGTGGGCATGGCGCCATCAGTCGCTAGCTCTAGGCACAGCAGCAGTGCCGTCGCTAAGCGACAGCAGGCGGTGCTCAAACTGCTGAGCCTAGGCGATAAAAGGCACACCGCCCAAGAACTATCACAGGGCATCACGGCGCAGACTGATCTGTGGCTGGCACCGCTGAACCTGAAGCCAGGCATGGTTGTGTGTGACAACGGCCGTAACCTGGTGGCGGCTCTGCAACTTGGCAGACTGACACATGTGCCATGCCTGGCCCATGTGTTAAATCTGATAGTTCAGCGTTTCCTCAAGACATACCCCAATCTGTCTGATTTGCTCACGAAGGTGCGCCGCATCTGTGCGCATTTCAGGAAGTCCAGCACAGATGCTGCCACTCTCAGGGCAGCGCAGCGCTGCCTCCAACTGCCCGCTCACCGACTGTTGTGCGACGTGCCCACGAGGTGGAATTCAACATTAACCATGTTATCCAGAGTTTACCAGCAGCGCAGAGCGATTGTAGACTGCCAGATGTCAACTTCCACCAGAACTGGTAGTCAGGTCAGTCAGCTTCCTCAAGTCTACAATGAGGAGTGGACGTGGATGTCTGATATCTGTCAGGTGCTGAGTAACTTTGAGGAGTCAACACAGATGGTCAGTGGCGATGCCGCCATCATCAGCCTCACCATCCCGCTGCTTGGCCTGTTGAAAAACTCTCTGATCAGCATGAAGTCGGAAGCTTTGCGCTCGTCACAAGAGACGGGGGAAGAAGATTCCCTTGTTGATAGCCAAAGCACCCTCAGGTCTGTTTCTCAGCGCATATCGGAGGAGGTGGAGGAGGATGAGGAGGAAGAGGAGGAGAATGTTGGCGAGACACAAGAGGGGAGCATTGCTCAGACCTTCACTGTTCAGCGTGTATGGGCAGAAGAAGAGGAGTTGGAGGAGTTGGAGGAGGAGGAAATGGAGAGTCAGGCCAGTGAGGGGAGTGAATTCTTGAGAGTTGGGACTCTGGCGCATATGGCAGATTTCATGCTAGGCTGCCTATCCCGTGACCCTCGCGTTCAAAGAATTTATTCCAGCACCGATTACTGGGTATTCACTCTCCTGGACCCACGGTACAAGCAAAATCTTTCCACTCTCATCCCTGGAGAGGAAAGGAGTGTGGGAATGCATGAATACCAGCAGGCCCTGGTGCACAACCTGAAACAGTATTTCCCTTCTGACAGCGCTAGCGGCAGAGTGCGTAGTTCTGCGGGACAAGTAGCGAGGGAGAGTAGGCGAGCTGGCAGCTTGTCCAGCACTGGCAAGGGTACGCTTTACAAGGCTTTTGCCAGCTTTATGTCACCCCAGCAAGACACTGTCACCTGTCCCCAGTCTCGGCACAGTAGGGCTGATCTTTACAGAAAGATGGTGAGGGAGTACGTAGCTGACCATACCATCGTCCTAAATGATCACACAGCTCCCTACAACTACTGGGTTTCAAAGCTGGACATGTGGCACGAACTGGCGCTGTACGCCTTGGAGGTTCTCGCCTGCCCTGCCGCTAGCGTGTTGTCCGAGCGGGTTTTCAGTGCAGCTGGTGGCATCATCACCGATAAGCGTACACACCTGTCGACTGACAGCGCTGACAGGCTGACGCTTATTAAGATGAATAAAGCCTGGATTTCTCATAATTTCCAATCTCCACCAGGTGAAGGAAGCTCAACCTGAATAATTTATGCACTCCTCCTCCTCATTTTCCTCCTTCTCCTCCTCTTTGTACACTAAAGCAGAGGAAACTGGCTATTTTTTGACAGGGCCCACTGGCTCTAGCTACTTTATGCATTTAATTTTTCTAGAGGGCCACCTACCCGGTCCTCTGTTTTAAACAATTTTTGGGACTGCCACATACAGGCACTCAATCTATTTCATTTTTCTGGAGGGCCGCCTACCTGCTCCTCTGGTTTGAAAACTTTTTTGGACTGCCACATACAGGCACTCAATCTATTTCATTTTTCTGGAGGGCCACCTACCTGCTCCTCTGGTTTGAAAACTTTTTTGGACTGCCACATACAGGCACTCAATCTATTTCATTTTTCTGGAGGGCCACCTACCTGCTCCTCTGGTTTGAAAACTTTTTTGGACTGCCACATACAGGCACTCAATCTATTTCATTTTTCTGGAGGGCCACCTACCTGCTCCTCTGGTTTGAAAACTTTTTTGGACTGCCACATACAGGCACTCAATCTATTTCATTTTTCTGGAGGGCCACCTACCTGCTCCTCTGGTTTGAAAACTTTTTTGGACTGCCACATACAGGCACTCAATCTATTTCATTTTTCTGGAGGGCCACCTACCTGCTCCTCTGGTTTGAAAACTTTTTTTGACTGCCACATACAGGCACTATCCAAATTGAATTGTCTCCATAGCAGCCTCCACACGTTGTCTCCATTGCTACCTCCAAAAGTCGTCCATATAGCTGCCTCCATACATCCTCCCCTTATCAAACGAGGTGTGTCAGGCAGAAATTTGGGTTGTTTTCATGGATTCCACATCAAAGTTGTTAACTTTGTCGCCACCCTGCTGTGTTATCCACAAAATATACTGGCAAACTTTTATCATTTACCGATATTATTTCAGCGCTTCTTGAGCATCTGTTGATTACACTGCTGTGTAATCCACAAAATATACTGCCAAACTTTTACCATTTACGGATATTATTTCAGCGCTTCTTGCGCATCTGTTTACATTCCCCTCACCCGCCATATCCCAAACTTATAAGAACGCTACTACACTTAACTTGGTGGAGGCTGGGACCGAGTCTGACCCTGGGGCTGGTCATATAGTGCCGACGCCGAGGATTGCGGGGCCTACCTCGGTCCAGGTGTTTCAGGCCTACTATGCCTCCTCCTCCTCCCACCCCTCCTCCACCTCCTCCTCCTCCGAATTACCATCCGTGGGCATGGCGCCATCAGTCGGTAGCTCTAGGCACAGCAGCAGTGCCGTCGCTAAGCGACAGCAGGCGGTGCTCAAACTGCTGAGCCTAGGTGATAAAAGGCACACCGCCCAAGAGCTATTACAGGGCATTCCACATCAAACTTGTTAACTTTGTCGCCACCGTGCTGTGTAAGCCACAAAATATACTGGAAAACTTTTTTCATTTACGGATATTATTTCAGCGCTTCTTGCGCAGATGTTTACATTCCCCTCACCCGCCATATCCCAAACTTATAAGAACGCTACTACACTTGATCTTATACAAAAGGTTCTTAGAAGTGCTGTTTGGGGAGTAGCCTAGAGACAGGGGCTTGGATTGGCGAAAGCTCGCCTGGCAGCGGAGCGCCAGCTCCATTCCAAGATCCAACTAACATAGTTTGAACTGCAGCACCTTTAATCTACTACTAGTTCACTGCCTCCATACATGGTCCCCTTATCAAACGAGCTGTGTCAGGCAGAATTTTGGGTTGTTTTCATGGCTTCCATGTTAACTTTGTCGCCACCCTGCTATGTAATCCACAAAATATACTGGCAAACTTTTATCAAGTACCAATATTATTTGAGCGCTTCTTGCTCACCTCCTTTGGTTCCTCTCTGCCACCCATTGGTTTGAAGCCTGAGTCCATTTAGGGTATGTCGCCATGCCACTCTCTAGCCTGCCGCTGCTGCCGCTGCCTCTGCATGCCGTCCCCTATAGTGTCAGGGTCAATTATTGGATGTTTTACATGCTATCTAGCTTCATTCTGTCACTCTGTCATGGCCATGCTGTTGCCCATAATTTTGGCATAATGGTGCGATTAAGCAGCCTCAGAGGCATCCATGCATGCTGCCCCTGCTGTTTCCTGTCCATTTCCGTGGTGTTTCCATCCTTTTCTGAGGTTCCCAGGTGTTTGGCCAAGCTTCCCTGTGCAGAGCCTTGGTCCCCTTGAAAAATGCTCGAGTCTCCCATTGACTTCAATGGGGCTCGTTACTCGAAACGAGCACTCGAGCATCGGGAAAAGTTCGTCTCGAATAACGAGTACCCGAGCATTTTAGTGCTCGCTCATCTCTATTCTTAACTTTTTAAACATAAATTCCTTCATAAACTATAGATTTGAAGTTTTGTAGCATATAGACGACTTAGATTTTTTAAAATTAAATTAAATAAAGGGTTCCATGCACACAAGTGCTTTATGAATAAAAATTATGGAAGCAGAGCAGTATCGTTTAACTTTCTATAAACAACAAAGAAAGGCAGCAAAAATAGAGACAGTAAGAAAACAAAAATAAGCCCAAAATTATTTCCCAATTATAAAAGCGGCAAGAAACTAGAAACTGAAAGTGCCAACCTCTGAGCAACAACATGGGGTCATGGTAAAGGGAAATAAGGAAAGGGTGAATCTGTTCAATGTTTCTTTTTAAACAAAGGAAAATCCCCCAGATTGATTATATGAGGAAGAATAATGTAAATCCTCTAACAACCTTTTTTGTTTTTGCCTTTCCTTTTTTTACTCCCCACTTTTAAAAAGCAATAACTTTTTTATTTTTCCATGTAAAGAGCTCTGTTTTGCTTTGTTTTCTGCATAACAAATTGATGGTATTTAATATTCTATGCCATGTACTGGGAAGCAGAAATTTTTTTTTGAATGCAGTGAAAATGATGAAAAATGCATTTGCACCATTTTCTTGTGGGCTTGGATTTTACAGCTTTCACTGTGTGCCCCAAATGACAGGTCTACTTTATTGTGTGGGTCAGTACGATCACTGAGATAACAAATTTGTATAGGTTTTATAATGTTTTCATACATGTACAAAAATTAAAACCTGTACAAAAAAAAAAAATCTTCATTTTGTCGTCTTCTGGCGCCAATAACTTTTTTAAACTTTAGTGTATAGAGCTGTGGGTGGTGTTATTTTTTGTGACTTGTGATGAAGTTTTCAATGCTTCTATTATTAGAAGATCACTTTTTATTGAATTTTTTGTATTTTTCAAAATGGCAAAAAAGTGCCATTTGCGACTACGGGCACTATTTTGCGTTACGGGCTTAAACGCAGTGACAAAATCAGCATTAAATATTAATAGGTCGGGCACTTTCGAATGCGGCGATACCTAATGTGTTTATGATCTTTACTGTTTATTTATATTAATATGACTTCTAGTGAAAGGGGGGTGATTTGAATTTTTAAGTTTTTTAATATGGTTTTTTTTTTACTTTTATTTTTTACTATTTTTAAGACCCCCTAGGTTACGTTAACCCTAGGTTGTCTGATTGATCCTACCATTTACTGCCATACTACAGTATGGCAGTATATGGGGATTTTGTACATTATTTATTGCATTGTGTAGTTAAAACGGGACGCAAAACGAGACAGCCTCGGATCTTTGTATGACCCAAGGCTGTCCTGGCAACTGATTTTTGCCTCTGATGACTTCACAGGGGGGAAGTAATCAAATCTAATATGGCTGAGCCCATGATCCCCTAGGGCCTCCGGAAGCCTTACTAGAGGCATTTACAGGTCAGGACTGCCACCGATCGCTGGTGTTACCGATGGGTGTTTGCTGCAATATGCAGCAAAGGCCCACCTTGCATGGAGAGGGCTCAGCCCATCTCGGGATGAAGTGCAATGTCACATCAATAAGACTAAAATAGACCAATCACTGGGCCCAGGTGGGACATACCCTGTATACTACATAACTTGATAGATCTTTTTTTTATATATATAATTGAAGATTCCTTAGCCCCTTGTGGATTCATTCCCGCCCCCCACACATATTTAAAAATCCGTAACTTTTTACATATCTTTTACATTTCTTTGTGTACAGAGCTGTGTGAGGGCTTATTTTCTGCATAACAAATTTTACTACTCGATGACATTATTTATAATATCATGACTTATACTGGGAAGCTGGAAAAAAATCAAAATGTGATTAATATTGGCAAAAAAACCCACATTTGAGGCACTTTCTTGTGGGATCAGTTTTTACGACTTTCCCTCTGGACTCCAAATGATACATTTAATTTATTCTTTGGTTCAGTACGATCACGGTGATACCAGATTTATACAGGTTTTATTGTGTTTTAATACATTTTCAAAAATTAAACAAATGTGTAAAAAAATCCAATTTTGCCATCTTCTGAGTCTAATAACTTTTTCATACTTACGGAGCTGTGTGAGGTGTCATTTTATGAAAAATGAGCTAATGTTTTCATTGCTACCATTTTGATGCCTGTGCAACCTTTTGATTACTTTTGAATTCATTTTTTATGTGATGTAAAATGGTGTAAAAGTAGCATTTCAGACATTTGGGTTCCATAACTGTTTTCATATTTTCTTTGAGATGTAGTGATATCTAAACTCATACCTGTTTGTGATTTTTACTGTATATTACGTTTTATATCAGTTATAGCTAAATTGGGGTGATTTGATTTTTTTTTTTTAATTTTCATTATTTTTGCATTCTAGCATTGTAATCTCTACAGCCATTCCCAATTGTGTGCACATTTATACAGAATGCTGTGGATTTTTACTGCAATTTTAACCCTTGTCAATGCCAGGGTCAGACCCCAATGGAAAACCGATAAATACCCTTGTAAACCTGTTATTAGCCCTTTAGCTGCACCCGCTAAGGCACTGCAGTCCAGGTTTGACTACGGTTTCAAAGGGGTTAAATACCCAGGATTGAAGCTTTTCCATTCCTGGGTGTTTGTGCAGGGACTGGGCTGTGATAACATAACCAGCAGGACCTGATGTCCTGCAAACTTCCTCTGACACTGTAAAAACCTGATACAGTGGTCATTGAAGGGTTAATAGTAAGGATGAAAACTAAATTGTGTCTATAAAACGAAAAATAAAAAGATGCATGCCCTGAAATAATAATTCCTGCTTCTGACAGATGAGGGTATCATTTTTTATGTTAACGTATGTGCAGCATAGCATGGGCAAACATTCAGTCGCCTACTGGAGAGAAGATGGGTGAGCAGACCCCTCTCAATAGAGAAGAGCAGGACTGGCACCGGAATACAGCAGAATATAGGACAATTCTTTGCCCGGTCACGGTGCAGTGATTCAACGTATGCTGACCCCACTGTGTATGGACGCAATAGACTACTACAGGGAATGATAACATTTATTAATAACATGTATTAATGCAGGAGGGGTTTGCGCTTCGTAATCCTTTCCATCTCCATGGATAGCTGCCAATATATGGGACATATCCTATATCAGTGATGGGGAACCTTTTCGACATTGAGTGCCCAAACTACAACCAAAACCCATGTATTTTTCGCAAAGTGCCAATGCAACAATTTAGGCAGTTTCTTATTACTCCTTATTCTGTCACAGGTTTAACTTGCAAAGGCACCTGAGGACACCAATACAGTAGAAAGAAGGAGTAGAAGTTTTGGATCATTGTAGTTTCCTTCCAAGGTCCTGGGACTGCAAGAGGCCTCGAGTCATGTCTGGCAAACTCTGTTCTTGGGTGATTGTGCGGGTGCCCATAGTGAAGGCTCTCAGTGCCACCTCTGGCACCAGTGCCATAGGTTCGCCACCAATGTCCTATATCATGTAGAGCAGCCGCCCAGTTCATGGCCATGGTGTGGTGAGACAGCGTATAGAGGGGCTATAGACCTCTACGGGGCTGAGATCCGATCAGGGGCCCCTATATGTTTAGTCACCATAGGCTTTAGTTATACAGGGGGAAATTTATCAAACACCTGTATATGATAAAACATCAGCTGATCCTTTATCCGAGCTCCTCCACATTTTTCTCTCTTTTCTGACTGTGTTATATAATTGTACAAGTTCTTTAATTCAATCTGAAGTTTATTGGTTAATTTATTTCATACAACTCAACATCAAACTCAATTACAAATGCAGATGTTCAAAAAGAACAAGACTTCTCCCCTTGTGGCTCCTCTAATATGTAAAAAGTTTTTCTTCAAAGTGAAATGTTTGTCACATTTTTAACATTAAGCTGCCTTTTTCCTGTGTGAGAGACGTGTTTAGAGATGGGATTTCATTGTAAAAAATTTGTCACATTGTTAACACAAACCGCTTCTCCCCTGTGTGAATTCTCTCATGTTTAACAAGATCTAATTTCTGACTAAAACTTTTGCCACATTCTGAACAAGAAAATGCCTTCCCCCCTGTGTGAATTTTCTCATGCTTAATAAGATTACATTTTTGAATAAATAATTTGCCACATTCTGAACATGAAAATGGCTTCTACCCTGCATGAATTCTTTTATGTCCAACAAGATTTGATTTACGAGTAAAACAATTGTCACATTCTGAAAATGAAAACGGCTTCTTTCTGATGGAGTTTAATAACCTCATTTGCAAATATTTACTAGGAAAAATGCCCGTGTGTGATTCCCTACTGATTCCACATCCTGAACCATAGAAAATGCAAATCCATGCAGACAAGGCATCTCCAATGACCATGTGACTGCCATGTCCTGGAAATGACTTCATGGAGCAGAAGAATATCATACAATCAAGTGTTATTCATGGCCTTTCAAATATAGAGATTTTTTAAAATCATTTTAGTATGAATTTTTTTAAATTTTCTTTCCAGTCAAATTCAGTTTTGGTGATAAAGAATAAACTTTTATTGGTACAATTTGTATTTCTTAGTTCTGCATTTTTATAACTATGTTATACAGTCAAGCACATACCATAATTTACATTGCCAACATTTATACTTCAAAATAATTGTAAAAGTATGACATTTTTATTCCTCAATATATTTGTCATATATTTTACTCTTAAACAATGGCAAAAAGCCAAAGTCTTCGTCTCCTTTTCCAAGTTTACATCATCTAAAATAAACCATTGTCACTCTCTATAAGCAAAAATACATTTGTACATCTTACAACCTAAATTCCAGGGTCTGATCACATTAATTATCATCAAATATCAAATTTCTTTGGCCTCTTAAGATTTCAAGATTGTATCTGATGCCCTAAAATCCAAGGAATATTTTTTTTTCCGAATTTTTCAAACATATATTTTTCTATAAACTATAGTTTGGAAATTTTGTCGCATTCAGACTACAAAGATATGTTTTCAAATGAATGAAAGGGTTCCATGCGTACAAGGCCTTATTGAAATTAGGGAAGCAGAGCCATATTGTCTGACTTTGTGCTGGAGCATAAAATAAATTCTGTAAAAAATAAAGAAAGGCAGCAATAATAGAGACAGAAAGAAAGAAAAAAATTGCCCAACTTATTTTACAATTATATAGTTGAAAAGAAACTAAAAACTGTATGTGCCAACCTCTGAGAAATAACAAGGGTGGAGGGATAGTGATATGGATAGTAATAAGTCGGGGACTGCGTGTATTGTCCAACGTAAAAATTACAAATTGTAAATTCCACTTCCAATTTCTTTTTACCCCTGTAAAAACCTAAAGAGTTAACAAACTTCTTAAAGTTGGTTTCTCGTGCAGGGGTGTAGTTTCTATAATGGGGTAATTTATAAGATTTTACTGATATAAGGCCTCTTGAAAACTGAAAAGGTTTTGGTGATTTTCATAAAAATGTGAAAAATTGCACCCACAATTCTAAGCCCCCATACCAACCTAGAAAAATAAATATGAATAAAAAGCCATGCCAACATAAAGCGAACATTCGGAAAATGTTATTTATAAAGTTATTTGTGTACTATGACTATCTACTTGAAAAGAAAAGAATTTAGAAAAGATATGATCCAAATATTTCCACTAATTTGAAATACAATGTGTGACGAGAAAACAATCTCAAAATTACCGCATTTGAAAGTTATAACCAATTATACTGACACAGGGCAGATTTTAAAAATCGGACTTGGTCCGGAAGCCCTAGAGTGGTTTGGTCCTCAAAGGAAATCTAACTCTACGGATCTACCTATTAAGGTAGATGCAGTGGTAGGTGCATGTAACGTATGTAAGGATAGCCCTTTTTAGGGCTAATCTTTTACTCCCCTCTATAATTTCTAATGCCCTCTACTGGGGCATGGAGTAGCTGGATTAAAGATACCGGGCTTGTGCTCCAGATATTTTGACCTAGCGATGCCCCTGGCTCTGACACATCATAAATATGGCGCAGAAAATCTGCCAAAACACAAGAAAAGCAAATAATAAATCCCATTGTGTTCATACTTAGGAAAAACTTCAGGCTGATCCTTTTTCCGAGCTCCTCCACAATTTTCTCTCTTATTCTGATTTTGTTACATAATTGTACAAGTTCTCTTATTCAATCTGAAGTTTATTGCAAGTTTAATGCATTTCATAAAACTCAACATATGTAGATGTTCAATAAGAACAAGACTTCTCCCCTTGTGGCTCTTCTCATATGTAAAAAGTTTTTCATCAAAGTAAAATGTTTGCCACATTCTTTACATTAAAATGTGTTTTTCCTGTATGAGAGACGTGTTTAGAGATGGGATTTAATTGTAAGACATTTGTCACATTGTTAACACAAACCGCTTCTCCCCTTTGTGAATTCTCTTGTGTTCAACAAGTTTGGATTTCTTAATAAAACATGTGCCACATTCTGAACATTAAAACGGGTTCTCCCCTGTGTGAATTCTCTCATGCTGAACAAGAATTGATTTTTTAATAAAACATTTCCCACATTTTGAACATGAAAACGTTTTTTCCCGTGTGAACTCTCTCATGTTTAACAAAATCCGATTTCTGACGAAAACATTTGCCACATTCAGAGCATCAAAATGGCTTCTGCCCTGTGTGAATTCTCTCATGTTTTACAAGATACGATTTCTGATTAAAACATTTGCCACATTCTGAACATGAAAACGGCTTCTCCCCTGTGTGAATTCTCTCATGTTTAACAAGATCTGATTTCCTAATAAAACATTTCCCACATTCTGAACATGAAAACGGTTTTTCCCCTGTGTGAATTCTCTCATGTTTAACAAGATCCGATTTATGGAGAAAACATTTGCCACATTCTGAACATGAAAATGGCTTCTCCCCTGTGTGAATTCTCTCATGTTTTACAAGAACCGATTTCTGACTAAAACATTTGTTACATTCTGAACATGAAAATGGCTTCTCCCCTGTGTGAATTCTCTCATGTTTAACAAGAATCGATTTCTGACTAAAACATTTGCCACATTCTGAACATGAAAACGGCTTCTCCCCTGTGTGAATTCTTTCATGTTTAACAAGATCTGATTTCTGACGAAAGCATTTGCCACATTCTGAACATGAAAATGGCTTCTCCCCTGTGTGAATTCTCTTATGCTGAACTAGATCTGATTTTTGAATAAAACATTTGTCACATTCTGAACAAGAAAATGGTTTCTCCCCTGTATGAATTCTCTCATGTTTAACAAGTTTTGATTTTTCAATAAAACATTTGTCACATTCTGAACAAGAAAACGGCTTCTCCCCTGTGTGAATTTTCTTATGCTTAATAAGATTTGATTTTATAGAAAAACATTTTCCACATTCTGAACATGAAAATGGTTTCTCCCCTGTGTGAATTCTCTCATGAAGAACTAGATCTGATTTTTGAATAAAACATTTCCCACATTCTGAACAAGAAAACGGTTTCTCCCCTGTGTGAATTCTCTCATGTACAAGAAGAAGCGATTTTAAAGAAAAACATTTGTCACATTCTGAACAAGAGAACGTCTTCTCCCCTGTGTGAATTCTCTCATGCTGAACTAGATTTGATTTTTTAGAAAAACATTTGCCACATTCTGAACATGGAAACGGCTTCTCCCCTGTGTGAATTCTCTCATGTACAAGAAGATTTGATTTTAGAGAAAAATATTTGTCACATTCTGAACAAGAGAACGTCTTCTCCCCTGTGTGAATTTTCTTATGCTTAATAAGATTTGATTTTTTAGAAAAACATTTTCCACATTCTGAACATGAAAATGGTTTCTCCCCTGTGTGAATTCTCTCGTGCTGAACAAGATCTGATTTGTGCCGAAAACATTTGCCACATTCTGAACATGAAAATGGCTTCTCCCCTGTGTGAATTCTCTCATGTACAATAAGATTTGATTTTGAAGAAAAACATTTCCCACATTCTGAACATGAAAACGGCTTCTCCCCTGTGTGAATTCTCTCGTGCTGAACTAGATCTGATTTTTGAATAAAACATTTGCCACATTCTGAACATGAATAAAGCTTCTCCCCTGTGTGAATTCTCTCATGTTTAACAAGTTTTGATTTCTTAATAAAACATTTGTCACATTCTGAACATGAAAACGGTTTCTCCCCTGTGTGAATTTTCTGATGTGTGAGGAGATTCCATTTAAGAGTAAAACATTTGTCACATTTAGAACAAGAAAATGTCTTCCTGTTTGCAGCTCTTAGATGCTCGGCTGCTCTGTGGTGGCTCCTTTTTGGACTTTTAGTCTGTGTTGTATAAGAATAAATGCCCAATGTAATAGAACCAGGTGATAGATTGTTGCGGTGAAGGTCTGAGGGTGAATCCTTTCTGCTGTTGTTTTCTATACATGTATCTTGTGTGATCCCACAATCATCAGCTTTAATATCTGAAGATATCAGATGTTCCTCAGAGCCACAAGTAACGTCATCTGCCGGGAATAACAGGTTGATGAATAACAAAGTTATTAAAATCTGTAATGATATAAGTATTTATAACATTTTATATATCATATCTCACCCTCTAAGATAAATCAAACAAGTCCAAAACCAGGGGAAAAAAGAAAGACAAATGTCCAGACTAAAGATGAATGATCCCTAATTTGTACATATTTGAAGCTTTATATTTCAATATATCTATCTATCTATCTTTGCACCCCCACACCTGTACATGACTGTACCCCTACACCTGTACATGACTGTACCCCTATACCGTTATATGACTACACCCCTACACCTGTACATGACTGCACCCTTACACCTGTACATGACTGCACCCCTACATATGTACATGACTGCACCCCTACACCTGTACATGACTGCACCCCTACACCTGTACATGACTGTACCCCTACACCTGTACATGACTGTACCCCTATACCGTTATATGACTACACCCCTACACCTGTACATGACTGCACCCTTACACCTGTACATGACTGCACCCCTACACCTGCACATGACTGTACCCCTACACCTGTACATGACTGTACCCCTACACCTGTACATGACTGCACCCCTACACCTGTACATGACTGCACCCCTACACCTGTACATGACTGCACCCCTACACTTGAACATGACTGTACCCCTACACCTGTACATGACTTTACCCCTACACCTGTACATGACTGTACCCCTACACCTGTACATGACTTTACCCCTACACCTGTACATGACTTTACCCCTACACCTGTACATGACTGTACCCCTACACCTGTACATGACTGCACCCCTACACCTGCACATGACTGTACCCCTACACCTGTACATGACTGTACCCCTACACCTGTACATGACTGCACCCCTACACCTGTACATGACTGCACCCTTACATCTGTACATGACTGAACCCCTACACTTGTACATGACTGTACCCCTACACTTGTACATGACTGTATCCCTACACCTGTACATGACTGCACCCCTACACCTGTACATGACTTTACCCCTACACTTGTACATGACTGTACCCCTACACCTGCACATGACTGCACCCCTACACCTGTACATGACTTTACCCCTACACCTGTACATGACTGTACCCCTACACCTGTACATGACTGCACCCCTACACCTGTACATGACTTTACCCCTACACCTGTACATGACTGTACCCCTACACCTGTATATGACTTTACCCCTACACCTGTACATGACTGTACCACTACACCTGTACATGACTTTACCCCTACACCTGTACATGACTGTACCCCTACATCTGTACATGACTGTACCCCTACACCTGTTCATGACTGTACCCCTACATTTCTGCACCTCTTTACTCCTAATGCTGCATTTTTATTTTTATGCAGTTGAGATGCATTTTTTACTGCAAACTGTGAATGTACAATGAAAATCATACATTCGATAAAAAGCACAATGTGGGTCTTCATTGTCGACTTTTTAGAAGTGCCCACAATTTGGGCGCCGTTAGTGAATCCACCTCTTTTACAAAATGTTTTATGGCGCACAATTAGAGCTGCAGAAAACTGGTGTAAGGAGTTCTATTGGCTCCAGATTAATGAAGCCAGGAGCACAGTCTTCACAAATCTGCCACACCCTGCGGGCGCTCACTTTTCTTACACTGAGTGCACCAGTTTTTTCAGGTGAACTCAGTTTAACGGTTGATTCATGTCAGACTTCCGTGTCACAATCCTTTTACAAACACATCATAAATACAAGTGCAATCGATATGAACTCCCTAGACCAGCTTTTAGCTGCAATAATTTTGTGCCAAAAATTGTACCCAATAGAGACGGAAATATCTCAGATTCACAAGCAGTGCCACAATTTTGCGCCCATAAATAGAACAAGTCATGAGAGTCAGATAAACACCAATAATGTGGCAGCACTATCGCTATTTTTCTGTTTCAAAGGCTATATAAATGTCCCCTATTTTGCGGTAGTGGATATAGGCAGAAATAATGTGGTAGAGTACTCACCATCCTGGGGGTCCCTGGCAACAGCGACATGTCCTCCTTCCCAGGCTCCCTCCTCCGCACATATCTGGACCTGCTCTCTCTCCATTCTGTGTCTCAGACCCTCAGTCCAAGCTCCTCCAGTAAGATCTTCCACCAAGAAGTTCTCCTCATGTGAGTTGTGCTTGGGTTTCTTATACCTCTTAGTCTGCCCCCTTTTGTCCCTTTGTCTTGTCCCCCATGTAAATGAAGGGTGTTGGTACCACTTCCTTATCAGCAAGGGTTTTTGTTTAAGAGTGTTTTGTTATGAGTGTTCTTCTTTGTTATGGGTTTATTATCCCTTCCCACCAAAGAAAGGCCAGGATGTGTCTTTCTGATGAAACTAGATAACTTCATTTGCAAATCTTTACCATGTGAAATGTCGCCCTGTGATTCCCTACTGATTCCACATCCTGAACAATAGGGAATGCAAATCCATGCAGACAAGGCGTCTCCAATGACCATGGGACTACCCTGCCCTGGAAATGGCTTCATGGAGCAGAAGAATATTATACAATCAAGTGCTTTTTATGTCCAATCAAATATTGAGATATGTTTTTATTTTTTAAATAATTTTAGTAAACATTTTTAGAATTTCTTTCCAGTCACAAAATCAGTATTGGTGCTGAATAGTAAACTTTTGTTAGTAACATTTGTATTTCAAACTGCTGTTTTTTTATAACTGTATTATACAGTCAAGTACATACTATGATTGGCATTGCCAACATTTTTACTACAAAATATTGTAAAAGTTTTAATTTCTTATATGACTTTTTAATTCTTCAATATATTTGTCATATCTTAACTCTTAAACATTGGCAAAGTTCCAAAGCTATGGACTCTTTTTCCGAGTTTACATTATCTAAAATAAAACATTATCCCCCTTTTAAAGTCAAAAGTAAAACAAAAAATACAATGAAAAATAAATTTGTTAAATTTAAAACATAAATTCCGGTGTCTGGTCACATTAATTATCATCAATTATCTAAATTCTGTGGTGTCTTAAAATTTCAAGATTGTATCTGATGCCCTAAAATAAAAGGAACATTTTTATTTCTTAACTTTTTAAACATAAATTCCTTCATAAACTATAATTTTGAAGTTTTGTAGCATATAGACGACTTAGATTTTTTAAATTAAATTAAATAAAGGGTTCCATGCACACAAGCGCTTTATGAAAAAAAATGATGGAAGCAGAGCCGTATCGTTTAACTTTATACTAGAGCAAAAAATACATACTGTAAACAACAAAGAAAAGCCAAAAAAATAGAGACAGAAAGAAAGCAAAAACAAGCCCAAAATTATTTCCCAATTATATAAGCAACAAGAAACTAGAAACTGAAAGTGCCAACCTCTGAGAAACAACATGGGGTCATGGTGGAGGGAGATGAGGAATAACATGGCGTCATGGTGGAGGGAGATGAGGAACAACATGGGGTCATGGTGGAGAGAGATGAGGAATATTCTGGGGTCATGGTGAAGGGAGATGAGGAACAACATGGGGTCATGGTGGAGGGAGATGAGGAATATTCTGGGGTCATGGTGGAGGGAGATGAGGAATAACATGGAGTCATGGTGGAGGGAGATGAGGAACAACATGGGGTCATGGTGGAGGGAGATGAGGAATATCCTGGAGTCATGGTGGAGGGAGATGAGGAATAACATGGGGTCATGGTGGAGGGAGATGAGGAATATTCTGGGGTCATGGTGGAGGGAGATGAGGAATATTCTGGGGTCATGGTGGAGGGAGATGAGGAATAACATGGAGTCATGGTGGAGGGAGATGAGGAACAACATGGGGTCATGGTGAAGGGAGATGAGGAATATTCTGGGGTCATGGTGGAGGGAGATGAGAAATAACATGGAGTCATGGTGGAGGGAGATGAGGAACAACATGGGGTCATGGTGAAGGGAGATGAGGAATATTCTGGGGTCATGGTGGAGGGAGATGAGGAATATTCTGGGGTCGTGGTGGAGGGAGATGAGGAATAATATGGGCTCATGATGTAGGGAAATAAGGAAAGGGTCAATCTGTTCAATGTTTCTTTTTAAACAAAGGAAAATCCCCTGACTGATGATATGAGGAAGAATAATGTGAATCCTCTAACAACCTTTTTTGCCTTTCCATTTTTTACTCCCCACTTTTAAAAAGCAATAACGTTTTTATTTTTCCATGTAAAGAGCTCTGTTTTGATTTGTTTTCTGCGTAACAAATTGCACTTCATAGTGATGGTATTTAATATTCTATGCCATGTACTGGGAAGCAGAAAAAAAAAATTTGAATGCAGTGAAAATGATGAAAAACCGCATTTGCGCCATTTTCTTGTGGGCTTGGATTTTTGTAGTGCAGTAGTGCAGCTAGTACCATATTGTGAGGAATTTGCAGGGGGACTTGCTACCGTTGTGTTTAGCTCTTAGTGACACAAATATCCACCTCAAACACCAAAGTGGGACAATTTATTAGGGGTTTGATTAGAATTAGGCAGAGTCTGCTGATTTAATATTTTTTTTTATCTTTATTTCATTTTAAACTCAAACTCATCTTGCAAAGCAGTGTGCTTTCAGTGTCGGCTACAAAATAGCCATAGGAGAACCCCAACGGCTTACTTAGGCCTACAATAGCGTTATATTTTCCTTTTTTTTGTTTGCTTGTGGCTGGGCTTGCTGGCACTAGTAGTGCAGCTAGTACCATACTGTGAGGAATTTGCTGGGAGACCTGCGACCGTTGTGTTTAGCTCTCAGTGACACGCATATCCACCTCAAACACCGAAGTGGGACAATTTATTAGGGGTTTGATTAGAATTAGGCAGAGTCTGCTGATTTATTTTTTTTTTTACCTTTATTTCATTTTATAGCTCAAACTCATCTTGCAAAGCACAAAATCCAGTTGTGTGCTGTCAGTGTAGGTTAGAAACTAGCCATAGCAATAGGATAGCATCGTTTTGTTAAAAAAAATAAAAAACTAAAAAAAAATAAACACAAATTTTTTTTTTTCAAGTTTACACTTTAATTTGGAAAATGTTTAACCCGAGGGCTAGGGGTAGAGGACGAGGGCGTGGACATGGGCATCCAACTACTGCAGGGGTCAGAGGCCGTGGTCCTGGGCGGGGTGAGACACCACCTGCTGATGGGGGAGCAGGGGAACGCCGCAGAGTTACAATCCCTAGGTTCATCATGTCTCAAGTTACTGGGACTCGTGGTAGAGCACTGTTGAGGCCAGAACAGTGCGAAGAGGTGATGTCGTGGATTGCGGACAATGCTTCTAGCCATTTGTCCACCAGTCAGTCTTCCACGCAGTCCACCCATGTCACTGAAATCGGCACTCCTCCAGCTCCTCCACCTCAGCCTCCTTCCCCCCAGTCTGCCCCCTCCCACCAAAATTTGGCATTTGAACCGGCATACCCTGAGGAACTGTTTTCTGGATCCTTCCCACAGTCACAAACCACTTGTCCTGCTGCTGCTGAGCTATTTTCCGATGCCCAGGTTTTCCACCAGTCGCAGTCTGTGGGTGATGATGACATTATTCACGTAGTGGAAGAAGTGTGTAAAGAGGTGTCGGACGATGAGGAGACACAGTTGTCAGACAGTGGTGAAGTTGTTGTCAGGGCAGGAAGTCCGAGGGGGGAGCAGACTGAGGGATCGGAGGATGATGAGGTGACAGACCCAAGCTGGGTTGATAGGCCGGGTGAACACAGTGCTTCTGAGAAGGAGGCGAGCCCTATAGCAGAACAGGTTGGAAGAGGCAGTGGTGGGGCCAGACGGAGAGGCAGGGCCAGAGCTGGTGCATCAGCGCCAAATGATGCCCGTAGTCAAGCTCCCGTGGCGAGGGCTAGATTTTCAGAAGTCTGGAGGTTCTTTAAAGAAACATCGGATGACCGACGGACTGTGGTGTGCAACCTTTGCCAAACCAGGATCAGCAGGGGTTCCACCACTGCTAGCTTAACTAACACCAGTATGCGCAGGCATCTGAATGCTAAACACCCCACTCAATGGCACCAAGCCCGTTCACCTCCGGCCAGGCACACAACTGCTCCTTCCCCTGTGTCATCTGCTAGTCAGCCCCCTGCCCAGGACCCCGGCCCAAACACCTCCCGTGCGAAAACCCCATCTTCGCCTCCACGATCCTCCACAGCATCCACCAGCGTTCAGCTCTCCATACCCCAGACGCTGGAGCGCAAAAGGAGGTATAGCGCAACCCACCCACACGCCCAAGCCCTCAACGTCCACATCTCCAAGTTGCTTAGCCTGGAGATGCTGCCCTATAGGCTGGTAGAGACCGAGGCCTTTCGAAACCTCATGGCGGCGGCCGCCCCTCGGTATTCGGTCCCCAGCCGCCACTACTTTTCCCGATGTGCCGCCCCAGCCCTGCACAAGCACGTGTCAGAGAACATCCTCCGTGCCCTGACCAACGCCGTTTCTGACAAGGTCCACTATATTTCGCACATTGGGTTAACTTGGTGGAGGCTGGGACCGAGTCTGACCCTGGGGCTGGTCATATACTGCCGACGCCGAGGGGATTGCGGGGCCTACCGCGGTCCAGGTCTTTTAGGCCTACTATGCCTCCTCCTCCCACCCCTCCTCCACCTCCTCCTCTGAATTACCATCCGTGGGCATGGCGCCATCAGTTGGTAGCTCTAGACACAGCAGCAGTGCCATCGCTAAGCGACAGCAGGCGGTGCTCACACTGCTGAGCCTAGGCGATAAAAGGCACACCGCCCAAGAGCTATTACAGGGCATCACGGCGCAGACTGATCTGTGGCTGGCACCGCTGAACCTGAAGCCAGGCATGGTTGTGTGTGACAACGGCCGTAACCTGCTGGCGGCTCTGCAACTCGGCAGACTGACACATGTGCCATGCCTGGCCCATGTGTAAATTTGATAGTTCAGCGTTTCCTCAAGACATACCCCAATCTGTCTGATTTGCTCACGAAGGTGCGCCGCATCTGTGCGCATTTCAGGAAGTCCAGCACAGATGCTGCCACTCTCAGGGCAGCGCAGCGCCGCCGCCAACTGCCCGCTCACCGACTGTTGTGCGACGTGCCCACGAGGTGGAATTCAACACTAACCATGTTATCCAGAGTTTACCAGCAGCGCAGAGCGATTGTGGACTGCCAGATGTCAACTTCCACCAGAACTGGTAGTCAGGTCAGTCAGCTTCCTCAAGTCTACAATGAGGAGTGGACGTGGATGCCTGATATCTGTCAGGTGCTGAGTAACTTTGAGGAGTCAACACAGATGGTCAGTGGTGATGCCGCCATCATCAGCCTCACCATCCCGCTGCTTGGCCTGTTGAAAAACTCTCTGGTCAGCATGAAGTCGGAAGCTTTGCGCTCGTCACAAGAGACGGGGGAAGAAGATTCCCTTGTTGATAGCCAAAGCACCCTTAGGTCTGTTTCTCAGCGCATATCGGAGGAGGTGGAGGAGGATGAGGAGGAAGAGGAGGAGAATGTTGGCGAGACAGAAGAGGGGACCATTGTTCAGTCCTTCACTGTTCAGCGTGTATGGGCAGAAGAAGAGGAGTTGGAGGAGTTGGAGGAGGAGGAAATGGACAGTCAGGCCAGTGAGGGGAGTGAATTCTTGCGCGTTGGGACTCTGGCGCATATGGCAGATTTCATGCTAAGCTGCCTATCCCGTGACCCTCGCGTTCAAAGAATTTATTCCAGCACCGATTACTGGGTATTCACTCTCCTGGACCCACGGTACAAGCAAAATCTTTCCACTCTCATCCCTGGAGAGGAAAGGAGTGTGAGAATGCATGAATACCAGCAGGCCCTGGTGCACAAGCTGAAACAGTATTTCCCTTCTGACAGCGCTAGCGGCAGAGGGCGTACTTCTGCGGGACAAGTAGCGAGGGAGAGTAGGCGACCAGGCAGCTTGTCCAGCACTGGCAGGGGTACGCTTTACAAGGCCTTTGCCAGTTTTATGTCACCCCAGCAAGACACTGTCACCTGTCCCCAGTCTCGGCAGAGTAGGGCTGATCTTTACAGAAAGATGGTGAGGGAGTATGTAGCTGACCATACCATCGTCCTAAATGATCACACAGCTCCCTACAACTACTGGGTTTCAAAGCTGGACATGTGGCACGAACTGGCGCTGTACGCCTTGAAGTTTCTTGCCTGCCCTGCCGCTAGCGTGTTGTCCGAGCGGGTTTTCAGTGCAGCTGGTGGCATCATCACCGATAAGCGTACACGCCTGTCAACAGACAGCGCTGACAGGCTGACGCTTATCAAGATGAATAAAGCCTGGATTTCTCCGCATTTCCATTCTCCACCAGGTGAAAGAAGCTGAACCTGAATAATGTATGCACTCCTCCTCCTCATTGTCCTCCTTCTCCTCCTCTTTGTACACTAAAGCAGAGGAAACTGGCTATTTTTTTTGCCAGGGCCATTTTTCTGGAGGGCCAACTACCCTGTCCTCTGTTTTAAACAATTTTTGGGAGTGCCACATACAGGCACTCAATCTATGTAATTTTTCTGGAGGACCAGCTACCTGCTCCTCTGGTTTGAAAACTTTTTTGGACTGCCACATACAGGCACTCAATTTATTTAATCTTTTTGGAGGACCAGCTACCTGCTCCTCTGGTTTGAAAACTTTTTTGGACTGCCACATACAGGCACTCAATCTATGTAATTTTTCTGGAGGACCAGCTACCTGCTCCTCTGGTTTGAAAACTTTTTTGGACTGCCACATACAGGCACTATCCAAATTAATTTGTCTCCATAGCAGCCTCCACACGTCGTCTTTTTAGCTGCCTTCACACGTTGTCTCCATTGCTACCTCCACACGTCATCGCCATAGCTGCCTCCAAAAGTAGTCCATATAGCTGCCTCCATACATGGTCCCCTTATCAAACGAGCTGTGTCAGGCAGAATTTTGGATTGTTTTCATGGCTTCCATGTTAACTTTGTCGCCACCCTGCTGTGTAATCCACAAAATATACTGGCAAACTTTTATCATTTACCAATATTATTTCAGCGCTTCTTGCGCATCTGTTTACATTCCCCTCACCCGCCAGAACCCAAACTTATAAGAACGCTACTACACTTGATCTTATACAAAAGGTTCTTAGAAGTGCTGTTTGAGGAGTAGCCTAGAGACAGGGGCTTGGATTGGCGAAAGCTCGCCTGGCAGCGGAGCGCCAGCTCCATCCCAAGATCCAACTAACATAGTTTTAACTGCAGCACCTTTAATCTACTACTAGTTCACTGCCTCCATACATGGTCCCCTTATCAAACGAGCTGTGTCAGGCAGAATTTTGGGTTATTTTTATGGCTTTCTCATCAAACTTGTTAACTTTGTCGCCACCCTGCTGTGTAATCCACAAAATATACTGGCAAACTTTTATCATTTACCGATATTATTTGAGCGCTTCTTGCTCACCTCCTTTGGTTCCTCTCTGCCACCCATTGGTTTTAAGCCTGAGTCCATTTGGGGTATGTTGCCAAGACACTCTCTAGCCTGCCGCTGCTGCCGCTGCTGCCGCTGCCTCTGCATAGTCCCCTATAGTGTCAGGGTCAATTATTGGATGTTTTAGATGCTATCTAGCCTCATTCGGTCACTCTGTCATTGCCATGCTGTTGCCCATACTTTTGGCATAATGGTGCGATTAAGCAGCCTCAGAGGCATCCATACATGCTGCCCCTGCTGTTTCCTGTCCATTTCCGTGGTGTTTCCATCATTTTCTGAGGTTCCCAGGTGCTTGGCCAAGCTTCCCTGTGCAGATCCTTGGTCCCCTTGAAAAATGCTCGAGTCTCCCATTGACTTCAATGGGGCTCGTTATTCGAGACGAGCACTCGAGCATCGGGAAAAGTTCGTCTCGAATAACGAGTACCCGAGCATTTTAGTGCTCGCTCATCTCTAGCAACCAGAACATATAACATACCTAGGGATTGAACTGGCCTTCCCGACCAAAAACCTATATCAATTTAACTATGCCCCCCTATTATCCAAAATTGATAAAGAATTACTAGAGTACTCAAAAGTGCAATTATCATGGTGTGGACGCATTGCCTCATATAAAATGATGACCCTCTTGAAATATTTATATATTTTTAGAACTATTCCTATCCCAGTACCTGAATCCTTTTTTAGAGCGACCAGAACTCAATTAAGGAAGTTTCTCTGGCAAGGGAAGAGTCCAAGGATCGCACTACATACACTTTCTAAACCAAAGTCAGTAGGGGGACTGGGTGTTCCAGATTTGAAAGATTACCACACAGCCTCGATACTAAGTCAAGTTAGATCCTGGTGGGACAACGACCTAAACAACAGATGGTGCATGATTGAGAAGCACTATAATAATGACTCACCCCTACAAACCAGACTTTTGAACCCAATATTTCATAACAACATAACATCACCGAAACTGAGCACAATGAGGGCCACAGATCAAGCATGGAGGGAAGTGATCTCAACCAACAACCAAGACCTTGTACACCTGTCATCTGATAATATACCAATATCTATATTCGAAGCTAACATTCAAAACATCAATTTACAGGGCTGGCGAACACATAACATTACAAATCTGGCGGACTTGTTGACCAATCAAAAATTGGCTACCTTTACTAGCCTAAACAACAAATACAAACTCCCCCCAGGGGAAATATTTAACTACCTTAAAATCCGCAAATTCATGCAGAACCTTAACCCAGACAGCCTTCAAATTAACAAACATATTCTTAGCTTTTTACAAGACAAAGGTATCTCTTTTTTTATCTATATCTAAAAAATAAAGGGTTAATGTTAAAGCTACCATATATGAACGCCTGGGAAAAGGAGTTAAGTTGCACTTTTAATAATAAACAATGGACGGACGCTGTAATGTTAGCATATTCCACTTTCCATAGTGTTCCCCACCTGGAAGCGATAATCAAGACTCATATGTGTTGGTACTTCACCCCTACACGACTCCACAGAATATTTAGTACCTCACCCCCAGGGTGCTGGAGACTTTGCGGCCAAAAGGGCTCCCTATTGCACATCTTGTGGTCATGTCCTAAAGTCAAACCCCTATGGCTCGAAGCTTTCAATTTAATCAACAGATTAGGCTTCACAAATATCCCATTTTCCCCAGCCACAGCACTACTATTAATGAATCTGAAAGAATTACTCCGTAATTCACGCACCATTGTAGCGCACCCCTAATGTCCACTAAACTGGCAATAACGAGGTACTGGAAGGACACCCAATGCCCTACTATCAATGAGGTCATAACACAAATCAACAATACATGTGCCTATGAAAAAGCTATTTCTCTACAAAATAATAAATATAATATTTTTATAAAACAATGGAACACGTGGATACAAAGTGTTAAGTTTAAGTTCAAAGTTTCAAGGTTTGAACATCAGGATTAATGCTTTGTCCTATGTTCTAAATCCTGTGTTTCTTATTTTTTCTCTTTTACCTTTTTTGTTTGTTGTATCTCCGAATGTTTTATTCCTGAGATACACGCCAGAGTTGCTTCAGGATCTTACACAAATGAGCAGAAACACAAAAGCAAAAGATTGATTGTCAGTAAATACTGTGATATTCTCGCATTATTGTTCATTTGTTCAATGCAAGATGTAATAGGTGCCCTCAGGGCATATATTGTATGTCATTATATTACGGTTATGAAATAATAAAAACTGATCACAGGAGAATCACAAGAAAAAAGAAAAGATGTGATGCTTATTGTGGACACCAGAGATGTATATCCGTCATGGAGAAGGGATGTGTAAATATCAAAAAGTAGATTTCACAAATGAGATCGAATACAAAAATGAAAACTCTTTATAAACCTCTTCAGGCTCTGTACTGTACATGCACGAGGCAGAGCTGCTGGGGTTGTATGTGGGTGCCGCCATGTTTGTTATGATCGTCGCTCTCTGTGATGTCATCAGGGATCGGCGATCCATTGTCTTTGTTAGTTCTGAGGCAATATTGCAGATTCCTTACAATAGGCCAGTGGCTCATTGTAATAAATGCTGTGTACAAATGCCATAAACTGCTATACAGTAATATTGCAGTATATAGTAGGAATGATCAGACAATCTACAGTTAAAGTACCCGAAAAGATCTAAAAATTCTAAAAAATAAAAAATAATAAAAATTTAAAAAAGAAACAAAAAATTCTAGTCATAGAACATAATGGACAGTAAAAATCACAAACATGTTATGCATCGTCGTGTCCCAAAATGCCTAATCGATCAAAATATAGAAACGGTTATTTCCAGCGATGGACCACATAACGGAAAATAGCGCCCAAATATCTGTAACGCCACTTTAACACAATTTTAAATCACATAGAAAATCTATAAAAAGTGATCAAAAGGTCGCGCAGTGCTCACCCCGGTAGCGATGATGACGTCAGCTCATCATGCAGATGGCTAAAACTACATTTTTTGTACACATTCTTTTAATTTTCAAAAATGTATTTAAAGAGAACCCGTCATGCAAAATAACCCCCCTAAACTAAATATATTTTCATAAACTGCCATTAGAGAGCATTGCCTCTATCCCCTCATTGTCCCTCTACATGCCTGTAAACCTAAGCAATGAGGTCCTAAAGCTGTATGCAAATGACCTGTGAAATGTCCAATGAAGCATTAGCATATTCAAGCTGTCCACTCTATTCATGAGTGGGAGGCACAGCCACACCCCCAGTGCATGACTGACAGCCTGTATAATGGTGTGAGGCTGTATAATGATGTGCTTCCTGGTGCTGGCGCCCCCTGCAGCCTGTGTGTATGAGATACTCCTATACATATGACTGACAGCCTGTATAATGATGTGAGGCTGTATAATGATGTGCTTCCTGGTGCTGGTGGCCACGCCCCCTGCAGCCTGTGTGTGTGCGTGTGTATAGGAGAGATACAGCAGCTCCAGGCAGCCATGTTACAGCAGAACATGTCAGATTCATGTGTAGCTGATATCTGTGTCTCTCACCTGTATATTAGGAGGATGCAGCATGTCAGCAGATGCAGCACACACACTAGCCATGCTTTATTATACATTACAGACAGACATGAGCAGGGGGAGGAGAGGGGAGGGGTAACAGGGGTGACATCACTGACTCTGACCATGTGACCAGCCATGATAAAAAATAGATGATTTTACAATGATTAATGCATGAAATAACTAGATAATGTCTGGGATGGATCCTTGTGAGCTGCTCCAACAGGTAGTGGTGACAGGACAAGTGACACAGACCTGATGACAGGTGTCCTTTAAACACCATAAAACCTGTATAAATGTGATATCACTTTGGTTGCACCAAACTTAAGAGTAAAGCAGATGTATCATTTGTGCAGAGTGAAAGTCGTAAAAACTGAGCGATGAAAAGGTGTTTTTTGCCAATTTCGGTGCATTACTTATATGTAAAAGTTGTTATGTAGATAATAAGCCCTCACACAGCTCTGTACACAGAAAAATGAAAAAGTTTAAAGATTTTTGAAGGTGGAGAGTGAGAAATTAACAAAAAACGCTGCAACACAAAGGGGTTAATAAATATTATATGCACTTCAGGAATTACATCAATAGAACAAATGCAATTTAAAGAAAAAATGTGTAAGGAAACAAAAGCCAAAAAGTCATTAAAACAAGTAAAAAGCTATGGAGCTTTGAATGAACGTGCACCACAGGGATAAGTACCGACTGACAACCTCCCCTGTGGTACAATCAGCCCCACTCCTCCTAGGAGCCCGGGCTCTGCCACCTATGTGCATGGTCGGGATGTGGAATAAGTATTATAGCGATTAGAGATGAGCGAACACTAAAATGCTCGGGTACTCGTTATTCGAGACGAACTTTTCCCGATGCTCGAGTGCTCGTCTCGAATAACGAACCCCATTGAAGTCAATGGGAGACTCGAGCATTTTTCAAGGGGACCAAGGCTCTGCACAGGGAAGCTTGGCCAAACACCTGGGAACCTCAGAAAAGGATGGAAACACCACGGAAATGGACAGGAAACAGCAGGGGCAGCATGCATGGATGCCTCTGAGGCTGCCTAATCGCACCATTATGCCAAAATTATGGGCAACAGCATGGCCATGACAGAGTGACAGAATGAAGCTAGATAGCATCTAAAACATCCAATAATTGACCCTGACACTATAGGGGACGGCATGCAGAGGCAGCGGCAGCAGCGGCAGGCTAGAGAGTGGCATGGCGACATACCCTAAATGGACTCAGGCTTCAAACCAATGGGTGGCAGAGAGGAACCAAAGGAGGTGAGCAAGAAGCGCTCAAATAATATCGCTACATGATAAAAGTTTGCCAGTATATTTTGTGGATTACACAGCAGGGTGGTGACAAAGTTAACATGGAAGCCATGAAAACAACCCCAAATTCTGCCTGACACAGCTCGTTTGATAAGGGGACCATGTATGCTTACAGTTCATGCCAGTCGCTGCACTTGCTGCCAGTCTCCTTTCGAATAGTTTAAAATAATAATAACCCTCATCCATAAAGCTCTGTATAATGCTGCACCCCCCTACCTCTCCTCTCTTATCTCAGTCTATCGCCCAACCCGTGCTCTTAGATCCGCCAGTGATCTTAGATTAACCTCTACCCTAGTGCGGACCTCCCACTCGCGTCTCCAAGACTTCTCTAGAGCTGCACCAATTCTATGGAATGCTCTGCCCCGGACTATCAGACTAATACCTAACCTCCAAAGTTTCAAACGTGCTCTTAAAACCCATTTCTTTAGGCAAGCCTATAACACTCATTAACTGCATGAAGTTTTAACTCTTCTACTAACCCGTCCTGTGTCGTCCTCCCATCTGTTATCCAGCAACCAACAGGCACCAGACTTCTCTGCAGTCCCATTCACCCTGGACCTGGTATATAAGATGACGGCTGAGTGTTTCAAGCGACAGCAATTCCATTTATTATATTTTTTTCTATTCCCTAAGAAGAATGGCTTGACCATTAAATATTCTTTTACCTCGTGTTACCCCATCATCTTCATAAACCGTAAGCTCTGGCGAGCAGGGACCTCACTCCTGTTGTTCCATACAAATGTTGTGCTCTGTTACATTACATTTGTATTTGTTTCCTATGATTTGTAAAGCGCTGCAGAATATGATGACGCTATATAAATAAAGATTATTATTATTATGGAGGCAGTGAACTAGTAGTAGATTAAAGGTGCTGCAACTATGTTAGTTGGATCTTGTGATGGAGCTGGCGCTCTGCAGCCAGGCGAGCTTTCGCCAATCCAAGCCCCTGTTTCTAGGCTACTCCCCAAACAGCACTTCTAAGAACCTTTTGTATAAGATCAAGTGTAGTAGCGTTCTTATAAGTTTAGGATATGCCGGGTGAGGGGAATGTAAACAGATGCGCAAGAAGCGCTGAAATAATATCCCTAAATGGTAAAAGTTTGCCAGTATATTTTGTGGATTACACAGCAGGGTGGCGACAAAGTTAACAACTTTGATGTGGAATGCCCTGTAATAGCTCTTGGGCGGTGTGCCTTTTATCGCCTAGGCTCAGCAGTTTCAGCACCGCCTGCTGTCGCTTAGCGACGGCACTGCTGCTGTGCCTAGAGCTACCGACTGATGGCGCCATGCCCACGGATGGTAATTCGGAGGAGGAGGAGGTGGAGGAGGGGTGGGAGGAGGTATAGTAGGCCTTTGAGACCTGGACCGAGGTAGGCCCCGCAATTCTCTGCGTCGCCAGTATATGAGCAGCCCCAGGGTCAGACTCGGTCCCAGCCTGCACCAAGTTAAGTGTAGTAGCGTTCTTATAAGTTTGGGATATGGCGGGTGAGGGGAATGTAAACAGATGCGCAAGAAGCGCATGATGCGCATGGAGCTGGCGCTCCGCTGCCAGGCGAGCTTTCGCCAATCCAAGCCCCTGTCTCTAGGCTACTCCCCAAACAGCACTTCTAAGAACCTTTTGTATAAGATCAAGTGTAGTAGCGTTCTTATAAGTTTAGGATATGCCGGGTGAGGGGAATGTAAACAGATGCGCAAGAAGCGCTGAAATAATATCCCTAAATGGTAAAAGTTTGCCAGTATATTTTGTGGATAACACAGCAGGGTGGCGACAAAGTTAACAACTTTGATGTGGAATCCATGAAAACAACCCAAATTTCTGCCTGACACACCTCGTTTGATAAAGGGACGATGTATGGAGGCAGCTATATGGACGACTTTTGGAGGTAGCAATGGAGACAACGTGTGGAGGCTGCTATGGAGACAATTTAATTTGGATAGTGCCTGTATGTGGCAGTCCCAAACATTTTTCAAACCAGAGGAGCAGGTAGGTGGCCCTCCAGTAAAATGGAATAGATTGAGTGCCTGTATGTGGCAGTCCCAAAAATGTTTCAAACCAGAGGAGCAGGTAGGTGGCCCTCCAGTAAAATGGAATAGATTGAGTGCCTGTATGTGGCAGTCCCAAAAATTCTTCAAACCAGAGGAGCAGGTAGGTGGCCCTCCAGTAAAATGGAATAGATTGAGTGCCTGTATGTGGCAGTCCCAAAAATTCTTCAAACCAGAGGAGCAGGTAGGTGGCCCTCCAGTAAAATGGAATAGATTGAGTGCCTGTATGTGGCAGTCCCAAAAATGTTTCAAACCAGAGGAGCAGGTAGGTGGCCCTCCAGTAAAATGGAATAGATTGAGTGCCTGTATGTGGCAGTCCCAAAAATGTTTCAAACCAGAGGAGCAGGTAGGTGGCCCTCCAGTAAAATGGAATAGATTGAGTGCCTGTATGTGGCAGTCCCAAAAATTCTTCAAACCAGAGGAGCAGGTAGGTGGCCCTCCAGTAAAATGGAATAGATTGAGTGCCTGTATGTGGCAGTCCCAAAAATTCTTCAAACCAGAGGAGCAGGTAGGTGGCCCTCCAGTAAAATGGAATAGATTGAGTGCCTGTATGTGGCAGTCCCAAAAATGTTTCAAACCAGAGGAGCAGGTAGGTGGCCCTCCAGTAAAATGGAATAGATTGAGTGCCTGTATGTGGCAGTCCCAAAAATGTTTCAAACCAGAGGAGCAGGTAGGTGGCCCTCCAGTAAAATGGAATAGATTGAGTGCCTGTATGTGGCAGTCCCAAAAATTGTTCAAACCAGAGGAGCAGGTAGGTGGCCCTGCAGTAAAATGGAATAGATTGAGTGCCTGTATGTGGCAGTCCCAAAAATGTTTCAAACCAGAGGAGCAGGTAGGTGGCCCTCCAGTAAAATGGAATAGATTGAGTGCCTGTATGTGGCAGTCCCAAAAATTTTTTAAAACAGAGGACCGGGTAGGTGGCCCTCCAGAAAAATGGAATAGATTGAGTGCCTGTATGTGGCACTCACAAAAATTGTTTCAAACAGAGGACCGGGTAGGTGGCCCTCCAGAAAAATTAAATGCATGAAGTACTATAGCAAGAGCCAGTGGGCCCTGTCAAAAAATAGCCATTTTCCTCTGCTTTACTGTACAAAGAGGAGGAGAAGGAGGAAAATGAGGAGGAGGAGGAGGAGTGGATCAATTATTCAGGTTGAGCTTCCTTCACCTGGTGGAGATTGGAAATTCTGAGAAATCCAGCCTTTATTCATTTTAATAAGCGTCAGCCTGTCAGCGCTGTCAGTCAACAGGCGTGTACGCTTATCGGTGATGATGCCACCAGCTGCACTGAAAACCCGCTCGGACAAGACGCTAGCGGCAGGGCAGGCAAGAACCTCCAAGGCGTACAGCGCCAGTTCGTGCCACATGTCCAGCTTTGAAACCCAGTAGTTGTAGGGAGCTGTGTGATCATTTAGGACGATGGTATGGTCAGCTACGTACTCCCTCACCATCTTTCTGTAAAGATCAGCCCTACTCTGCCGAGACTGGGGACAGGTGACAGTGTCTTGCTGGGGTGACATAAAGCTGGCAAAAGCCTTGTAAAGCGTACCCTTGCCAGTGCTGGACAAGCTGCCTGCTCGCCTACTCTCCCTCGCTACTTGTCCCGCAGAACTACGCACTCTGCCGCTAGCGCTGTCAGAAGGGAAATACTGTTTCAGCTTGTGCACCAGGGCCTGCTGGTATTCATGCATTCTCACACTCCTTTCCTCTGCAGGGATGAGAGTGGAAAGATTTTGCTTGTACCGTGGGTCCAGGAGAGTGAACACCCAGTAATCGGTGCTGGAATAAATTCTTTGAACGCGAGGGTCACGGGATAGGCAGCCTAGCATGAAATCTGCCATATGCGCCAGAGTACCAACGCGTAAGAATTCACTCCCCTCACTGGCCTGACTGTCCATTTCCTCCTCCTCCAACTCCTCCAACTCCTCTTCTTCTGCCCATACACGCTGAACAGTGAAGGACTCAACAATGGTCCCCTCTTGTGTCTCGCCAACATTCTCCTCCTCTTCCTCCTCATCCTCCTCCACCTCCACCTCCTCCGATATGCGCTGAGAAACAGACCTCATGGTGCTTTGGCTATCAACAAGGGAATATTCTTCCCCCGTCTCTTGTGACGAGCGCAAAGCTTCCGACTTCATGCTGACCAGAGAGTTTTTCAACAGGCCAAGCAGCGGGATGGTGAGGCTGATGATGGCGGCATCGCCACTGACCATCTGTGTTGACTCCTCAAAGTTACTCAGCACCTGACAGATATCAGACATCCACGTCCACTCCTCATTGTAGACTTGAGGAAGCTGACTGACCTGACTACCAGTTCTGGTGGAAGTTGACATCTGGCAGTCTACAATCGCTCTGCGCTGCTGGTAAACTCTGGATAACATGGTCAGTGTTGAATTCCACCTCGTGGGCACGTCGCACAACAGTCGGTGAGCGGGCAGTTGGAGGCGGCGCTGCGCTGCCCTGAGAGTGGCAGCATCTGGGCTGGACTTCCTGAAATGCGCACAGATGCGGCGCACCTTCGTGAGCAAATCAGACAGATTGGGGTATGTCTTGAGGAAACGCTGCACTATCAGATTTAACACATGGGCCAGGCATGGCACATGTGTCAGTCTGCCGAGTTGCAGAGCCGCCACCAGGTTACGGCCGTTGTCACACACAACCATTCCCGGCTTGAGGTTCAGCGGTGCCAGCCACAGATCAGTCTGCGCCGTGATGCCCTGTAATAGCTCTTGGGCGGTGTGCCTTTTGTCGCCTAGGCTCAGCAGTTTGAGCACCGCCTGCTGTCGCTTAGCGACGGCACTGCTGCTGTGCCTAGAGCTACCGACTGATGGCGCCGTGCCAACGGATGGTAGTTCGGAGGAGGAGGTGGAGGAGGGGTGGGAGGAGGAGGAGGCATAGTAGGCCTGAAACACCTGGACCGAGGTAGGCCCCGCAATCCTCGGCGTCGGCAGTATATGAGCAGCCCCAGGGTCAGACTCGGTCCCAGCCTCCACCAAGTTAACCCAATGTGCCGTCAGCGATATATAGTGGCCCTGCCCGGCAGCACTCGTCCACGTGTCCGTGGTCAGGTGGACCTTGTCAGAAACGGCGTTGGTCAGGGCACGGATGATGTTGTCTGACACGTGCTGGTGCAGGGCTGGGACGGCACATCGGGAAAAGTAGTGGCGGCTGGGGACCGAATACCGAGGGGCGGCCGCCGCCATGAGGTTGCGAAAGGCCTCGGTCTCTACTAGCCTATAGGGCAGCATCTCCAGGCTAAGCAATCTGGAGATGTGCACATTAAGGGCTTGGGCGTGCGGGTGGGTTGCACTATATTTGCGTTTCCGCTCCAGCATCTGGGGTATGGAGAGCTGAACGCTGGTGGATGCTGTGGAGGATCATGGAGGCGACGATGGGGTTTTTGTGCCAGGGTCCTGGGCAGGGGGCTGACTAGCAGCTGACACAGGGGAAGGAGCAGTGGTGTGCACGGCCGGAGGTGAACGGGCTTGTTGCCACTGAGTGGGGTGCTTAGCATTCATATGCCTGCGCATACTGGTGGTAGTTAAGCTAGTAGTGGTGGAACCCCTGCTGAGCCTGGTTTGGCAAATGTTGCACACCACAGTCCGTCGGTCATCCGGTGTTTCCTTAAAGAACCTCCACACTTCTGAAGATCTAGCCCTCGCCGCAAGAGCCCTCACCACGGGAGCTTCACTAGTTGACAGTGGCGCTGATGCACCAGCTCTGGCCCTGCCTCTCCGTCTGGCCCCACCACTGCCTCTTCCAACCTGTTCAGGTCGAGGACTCTTCTCCGTCTCAGAAGCACTGTGTTCACCCGGCCTCTCAACCCAGCTTGGGTCTGTCACCTCATCATCCTCCGATCCCTCAGTCTGCTCCCCCCTCGGACTTCCTGCCCTGACAACAACTTCCCCACTGTCTGACAACCGTGTCTCCTCATCGTCGGACACCTCTTTACACACTTCCACTACGTCAAGAAGGTCATCATCACCCACAGACTGTGACTGGTGGAAAACCTGGGCATCGGAAAATTGCTCAGCAGCAACCGGACAAGTGGTTTGTGACTGTGGGAAGGGTCCAGAAAACAGTTCCTCAGAGTATGCCGGTTCAAATGGCAAATTTTCCTGGGAGGGGGCAGACTGGGGGGGAGGAGGCTGAGGTGCAGGAGCTGGAGGAGTGGGGATTTCGGTGACATGGGTGGACTGCGTGGAAGACTGACTGGTGGACAAATTGCTCGAAGCATTGTCAGCAATCCACGACATCACCTGTTCGCACTGTTCTGGCCTCAACAGTGCTCTACCACGAGTCCCAGTAACTTCAGACATGAACCTAGGGAGTGTAGCTCTGCGGCGTTCCCCTGCTCCCTCATCAGCAGGTGGTGTCTCACCCCGCCCAGGACCACGGCCTCTGACCCCTGCAGTAGTTGGACGCCCACGTCCCCGCCCTCGTCCTCTACCCCTAGCCCTCGGGTTAAACATTTTTAAAATGAGAGTTATAACTTTTTTTTTTACTTCTTTTTGTTTTTTTTTGTGTTTTTTTGTGTTTTTTTTTTTTTTTGTGTTTTTTGTTTTTTTTTGAGTTTTTAAAACCAAACAATCCTATCCTATTGCTATGGCTATTTTCTAGCCAAGTATCAAAGGAAGCACACTACTATGCCAGATGAGATGACACTGAGTTAGTGCCTAATAGAAATCCAACCCCTACTGAATTTTGCCACTTCGGCCTTTGCTATGGATATGTGCGCCACTAAGCGCAGAACACAGCGGTCGCAAGTCTCACTACAAATTGCTCAGAATTGGCAAGTACATGCACTGCAGAAACTACAGCCACCAGCAGATCAACCAGAAATCAAATATATAGAACGCTACTGTAGGCTTCAAGAAGCTGTTTGTATTCTCCTATGGCTATTTTCTAGCCAAGTATCAAAGGAAGCACACTACTATGCCAGATGAGATGACACTGAGTTATTGCCTAATAGAAATCCAACCCCTACTGAATTTTCCCACTTCGGCCTTTGCTATGGATATGTGCGCCACTAAGCGCAGAACACAGCGGTCGCAAGTCTCACTACAAATTGCTCAGAATTGGCAAGTACATGCACTGCAGAAACTACAGCCACCAGCAGATCAACCAGAAATCAAATATATAGAACGCTACTGTAGGCTTCAAGAAGCTGTTTGTATTCTCCTATGGCTATTTTCTAGCCAAGTATCAAAGGAAGCACACTACTATGCCAGATGAGATGACACTGAGTTATTGCCTAATAGAAATCCAACCCCTACTGAATTTTCCCACTTCGGCCTTTGCTATGGATATGTGCGCCACTAAGCGCAGAACACAGCGGTCGCAAGTCTCACTACAAATTGCTCAGAATTGGCAAGTACATGCACTGCAGAAACTACAGCCACCAGCAGATCAACCAGAAATCAAATATATAGAACGCTACTGTAGGCTTCAAGAAGCTGTTTGTATTCTCCTATGGCTATTTTCTAGCCAAGTATCAAAGGAAGCACACTACTATGCCAGATGAGATGACACTGAGTTATTGCCTAATAGAAATCCAACCCCTACTGAATTTTGCCACTTCGGCCTTTGCTATGGATATGTGCGCCACTAAGCGCAGAACACAGCGGTCGCAAGTCTCACTACAAATTGCTCAGAATTGGCAAGTACATGCACTGCAGAAACTACAGCCACCAGCAGATCAACCAGAAATCAAATATATAGAACGCTACTGTAGGCTTCAAGAAGCTGTTTGTATTCTCCTATGGCTATTTTCTAGCCAAGTATCAAAGGAAGCACACTACTATGCCAGATGAGATGACACTGAGTTATTGCCTAATAGAAATCCAACCCCTACTGAATTTTCCCACTTCGGCCTTTGCTATGGATATGTGCGCCACTAAGCGCAGAACACAGCGGTCGCAAGTCTCACTACAAATTGCTCAGAATTGGCAAGTACATGCACTGCAGAAACTACAGCCACCAGCAGATCAACCAGAAATCAAATATATAGAACGCTACTGTAGGCTTCAAGAAGCTGTTTGTATTCTCCTATGGCTATTTTCTAGCCAAGTATCAAAGGAAGCACACTACTATGCCAGATGAGATGACACTGAGTTATTGCCTAATAGAAATCCAACCCCTACTGAATTTTCCCACTTCGGCCTTTGCTATGGATATGTGCGCCACTAAGCGCAGAACACAGCGGTCGCAAGTCTCACTACAAATTGCTCAGAATTGGCAAGTACATGCACTGCAGAAACTACAGCCACCAGCAGATCAACCAGAAATCAAATATATAGAACGCTACTGTAGGCTTCAAGAAGCTGTTTGTATTCTCCTATGGCTATTTTCTAGCCAAGTATCAAAGGAAGCACACTACTATGCCAGATGAGATGACACTGAGTTATTGCCTAATAGAAATCCAACCCCTACTGAATTTTCCCACTTCGGTCTTTGCTATGGATATGTGTGCCACTAAGAGCTAAACACAACGGTAGCAAGTCCCCCTGCTAATTCCTCACAAAATGGTAATAGATGCAAATTAAAATAAAAAAAGTAGAACGTTATTGTAGCCCTAAGAAGGGCTGTTGGGTTCTTTGAGAATCACTCCTGCCTAACAGTAAGCTAATAGAACACCCTAACGCTTTCCCTGACCAGCAGCAGCTCTCTCCCTAGCGGCATCCAGAGACAGAATGATCCGAGCAGCGCGGCCAGCGGCTAGTCTATCCCAGGGTCACCTGATCTGGCCAGCCAACCACTGCTATCGACGTGTAAGGGTACCACGTCATGCTGGGTGGAGTGCAGAGTCTCCTGGCTTGTGATTGGCTCTGTTTCTGGCCGCCAAAAAGCAAAACGGCGGGAGCTGCCATTTTCTCGAGCGGGCGAAGTATTCGTCCGAGTAACGAGCAGTTTCGAGTACCCTAATGCTCGACCGAGCATCAAGCTCGGACGAGCATGTTCGCTCATCTCTAATAGCGATATTATAGCCACATGTACATAATCAGATACTTCTAAAAGAATAAGCTACCTGCCACCTGATGTTCTGGATGTATTGGGCCGGGCTGCTGCCCCGGATACTCCAACAATGTGAGAAATCACTCAGCAAGTCTAGAGACCAAAACACATCTATTAATCAGTTACTTTTGCACCACAATGGGGCTCATTTACTAAGGGTCCGAATCGCGTTTTTCTGCTGGGTTTCCCTAATTTTTCCGACTTGCAGCGAAATGCCCCGGGAATTCGGCGCACGCGATCGGATTGTGGCGCATTAGCGCTGGCTTTCACGTGACAGAAATCAGGGGCGTGGCTGTAGGAAAACCCGACGGATTCGGAAAACCTGCAGAATTTTAAAAAATTTGTGTCGCAAAAATAGCACTTACATACACCGAGACGGAGAAGGTGAATTCCGGCGGACTTCAGCGCAGCAGCGACACCTACTGGACATCGGGCGCATGACCTTAATGAATCCCGGCAGAACCTGAATCAGCATCGGAGAATGTGCCGCTGGATTGCGACTGGACCAGGTAAGTAAATCTGCCACAATATGTTGTAGAAATCAATGACAATAGGGCTCATTTACTTACCCGGTCCAGTCGGATTCTGTGGCGTGTTTTCCGACGAGGATTCGGGTTCTGCTTGGATTCACTAACCTTGTGCGCCCGATATCCAGTAGGTGTCACTGCTGCACTGAGGTCCGCTGGAGTTCACCTTCTTCTTCATGATGCATGTAAGTGCTTGATCTTGCGACACTTTTGGTTTTTTAACCCCTTAAGAACGCATGGTTTTTCCGCTCATTTCTCGCTCTCCAACTTGAAAAATCCATAACTTTTTCATTTCTACGTGTACAGACCTGTGTGAGGGCTTATTTTGTGCGTAACAAATTTAATTTCCTGTAATGTTATTTATTTTAACATGCCGTGTACTGCGAAGCTGGAAAAAAATCTCAAATGTGGGGAAAAAAAACCCGCACATGCATCACGTTCTTGAGGGCTCCGTTTTTACGACTTTGACTGTGCGCTCAAAGTAACACATCAGCTTTATTCTTTGGTTCGGTGCAATCGCGGTGATGTCAAATTTATAAAGGTTTTATTGCGATTTAATACATTTTCAAAAATTAAACTAATGTGTACAAGAAAGACAAATTTTTTTGCCATTTTCTGACGCTAATAACTTTTTCATACTTCGCTGCATAATTTTTTTGCAAATGAGCCGACGTTTTCATTGCTACCATTTTGAGGTCTGTGCGACATTATGATCCCTTTTTATTCCATTTTTTATGTGATGTAAAAAGGTGTAAAAGTCGCATTTCAGAAATTTGGGTGCCATTTCCAGTCTTGGAGGTCACCACCGGCCGTAACCGTTTTAATATTTTGATAGATCGGGCATTTTGGGACGCGGCGATACCTAATGTGTCTGTGATTTTTACTGTTTATTATGTTTTATATCAGTTCTAGGGAAAGGGGGGGTGATTAGAATTTTTAATATTTTATTTATTTATTTTTTTTACTTTTTTTTTTCACTATTTCTTAGACCATCTAGGGTTATTGTTCCCTAGATGGTCTAAGAAATAGTGAAAAAAAAAGTTTTTCCTACCATATACTGCAATACTTCTGTATTGCAATATATGGCATTTTTGCAGGTCATTCATTACAATGAGCCACCAGCTCATTGTAACGAATCTGCAGATGCCATTTAGCCTCGGGTGAAATGAAGACCCGAGGCTACCATGGCAACCGATCGTTCGGGGGAGCGACGATCGGAATAAAGATGTCCTTTGCCGGCAGCAACGGAAAGGTTAATAGCCGCAATCACTGCAAGCACCGACCGCGGTTATTAGCGTCGGGGGTTTGCTGCAATAGGCAACAACCCGCACCCTTGCATTAAGAGGACTTAGCCCATGAGCCCTCTTCATACATACCCTGCCCCTCTGTGCCGTAGAGCTACGGCGCAGAGCGTTAAGGGGTTAAATTCTGTGTTTTTTCCGAATCCATCAAGTTGTCCGAAATCCGAATCCCAGCGGAATTCGGCGCAAAACGGAAAGATTCGGGAAACCCGACGAAAGTGCAGCCGCGGAACCCTTAGTAAATGAGCCCCAATGTTTTTATTTATTAGAATTATCATTATTATTGTTATTTAGTTATACATGTAATTTAGTTACACACCTGAAACATGTGTCTCAATGAGTTGTGCAAGTTATTAGACCTGCTTTGCCTTGTGTAAACCTGAGTTACAAAATGTGCCAAAAATATAGGTCTATGATGTAAATAAATGGTGACCGAGGAAACAGAGGCAATACACACAATAGGACCTTATATGATAGAGCAAAAAACTAACTTTTTGTGGTGTAAAACCTTGTAAATTATGATATTCTTCTGCTCCATGAAGCCATTTCCAGGACAGGGCAGTCACATGGTCATTGGAGACGCCTTGTCTGCGTGGATTTGCATTCCCTATTGTTCAGGATGTGGAATCAGTAGGGAATCACAAAGAGGTATTTCACATGGTAAAGATTTGTAAATGAAGTTATCTAGTTTTATCAGAAAGACACATCCTGGTCTTTCTGTGGTGTGAAGGGATGATAAACCCATAACAAAGGAGAACAATCAAAGTGCCATAAACCATCAGCCTGGCTGATAAGGAAGTGGGACCAACACCCTTCATTTACATGGGGGAGGTTGTTGGGACAAAAGGGGGAAGACCAAGCGATATAAGAGACCCAAGCACAACTCACATGAGGAGAACTTCTTGGTGGAAGATCTTACTGGAGGAGCTTAGACTGAGAGACTCAGACACAGAATGGAGAGAGAACAGGTCCAGATATGTGCAGAGGAGGGAGCCTGGGAAGGAGGACATGACGCTGGTGCCAAGGACCCCCAGAATGGTGAGTACTGAAAGCCATTGCCTCCTAGAACTCTGTCCCATTCTTTCTGCCTATATCCACTTCACCCAAGTGGTAGATATGTAAATGTGTAATATGTATCTATCCTATTAGGGTTGGTTTGGAAGCATTTTGATTGACATGTGCCCTTTGAAAAACACTTGCACAACACCTGAATAATACTCTATGGAAAACATGTGGCGATTGTTACTGAACATCTGCTTTTCATTGTGTGTTCACATTTTGTAGTTAAATGCATCTCAACTGCATTGTGATCCGTTCTGATGTGGTTTTAGGTGCATTTTCTTAAATTAACCGATGAAAGTCATTAACAACAATGTGGAGGTATAGGGGTGCAGGAATATAGAGGTATAGGGGTGCAGGGATGTAGAGGTATAGGGGTGCAGGGATGTAGAGGTATAGGGGTGCAGGGATGTAGAGGTATAGAGGTGCGGGGATGTAGAGGTATAGGGGTGCAGGGATGTAGAGGTATAGGGGTGCAGGGATGTAGAGGTTTAGGGGTGCAGGGATGTAGAGGTATAGGGGTGAAGGAATATAGAGGTACAGGGGTGCAGGGATGTAGAGGTATAGGGGTGCAGGGATGTAGAGGTATACGGATGCAGGGATGTAGAGGTACAGGGGTGCAGGGACGTAGAGGTATAGGGGTGCAGGGATGTAGAGGTATAGGGGTGTATGGGATGTAGAGGTATAGGGGGGCAGGGATGTAGAGGTATAGGGGTGCAGGGATGTAGAGGTATAGAGGTGCAGGAATGTAGAGGTATAGCGGTGCAGGAATGTAGAGGTATAGCGGTGCAGGGATGTAGAGGTATAGGGGTGCAGGGATGTAGAGGTATAGGCAGGCAGATGTATGAGGGAGGAGGGATATAGAGGTGTGGGGATGCAGAAATCGAAGGGATAGGGGTGCAGGGATATAAATATATAGGGGTGCAGCTATATAGGGGTGCAGTTATGTATAGGTATAATGGAGTAAGGATGCAGAGGTATGCTGTGCAGGGATGCAGAAAGGTAGTGGTACAGGTAATTAGGGGGGCAGGAATATAGAGGTATAGGGTGCAGGAATGTAAAGGTGCAGATATGGTAGGGAATAGTAATGTACAGGTGTAGAGGTGCAGAGATGTAGGAACATAAAGCATGAGATATGAACAAAAAAGGGTCAGTCATCTTTAATCTGGAAATTTGTGTGTCTACTTTTGTTATATCAGGCAGCTGAGTCAGTGTTTAATTTTTAAAGATGTACAAAGGTTGCAATCTCTTCTGCAAACTCTTCTGCCTGAGTCAACTCGGCACTGGAGTACATTTGGGAAATATTTGTGACTTTTTTCTGTGATTTGCCTCAGATTTGTGGATTTCCATATGTCCACATTTGGAAATAGAAATAGAAATATCAGGCACCACATTGAGAAACTCTGGAGTGGCACATTTTGTTGGTGAGTTTTAATGAGAATTCACACAGGAGAGAAGCTGTTTTTGTGTTCAGAATGTGGCAAATATCTGAAAATGAAATCATAAATGATAAGCAATAAGACAATTTAGCAATGTATGTAGACATTTTTATAAATATGTATATATTTTAAAATGTTATTAACTTTGTAATTAATTATCCTGTTATTCCCGGCAGATGACGTTACTTGTGGCTCTGAGGCACATCTGATATCTTCCGATATTAAAGCTCATGATTGTGGGATCACACAAGATACAAATAAAGAACCCAACAGCAGAAGGATTCACCCTCAGACCTTCACCACAACAATCTATCATCTGATCCTATTACATTGGGCATTTATTCTGATATGTCACATTCTAAAAGTCAGATAAGAAGTCACCGAAGACGGGCTGGACCTCCTGGAGATACCACTAAGGAGAAGACTCTTTCATGTTGTGAATGTGGCAAATGTTTTCCTTCTAAATCCAAGCTCCTTGCACATATGAGAATTCACACAGGGGAGATGCCATTTTCATGTTTAGAATGTGCCAAATGTTTTATTCAAAAATCAAGTCTTGTTATACATGAGAGAATTCACACAGGGGAGAAGCCATTTTCATGCTCAGAATGTGGAAAATGTTTCATTCAAAAGTCATATCTTGTTAAACATAAAATAATTCACACAGGGGAGAAGCCATTTTCATGTTCAGAATGTGGAAAATGTTTTATTCAAAGAACAAAGCTTGTTAGACATGCGAGAATTCACACAGGAGAGAAGCCATTTTCATGCTCAGAATGTGGAAAATGTTTTACTAATAAATTTGGTCTTCTTAAACATGAGAGAATTCACACAGGGGAGAGGCCGTTTTCATGTTCAGAATGTGCCAAATGTTTTATTCATAAATCAGATCTTGTTTTACATGAGAGAACTCACACAGGAGATAAGCTGTTTTCATGTTCAGAATGTGGCAAATGTTTTATTCATAAATCAGATCTTGTGTTACATGAGAGATTTCATACAGGGGAGAAGCCATTTTCATGCTTAGAATGTGGGAAATGTTTTAGTAGGAAATCACATCTTGTTGTACATGAGAGAATTCACACAGGGGAGAAGCCGTTTTCATGTTCAGAATGCGATACATTTTTTCCATATAATTCTTTACTTAAATTACATCAGAGAATTCACACAGGGGAGAAGCCGTTTTCATGTTCAGAATGTGGCAAATGTTTCATTGGAAAATCAGCCCTTGTCGTACATCAGAGAATTCACACAGGGGAGAAACCGTTTTCTTGTTCACATTGTGGCAAATGTTTTGCTCAGAAATCACAACTGTACAAACATCAGAATATTCATACAAGAAAGTAAGCATCTTATACGGAAACTGTCTTCATGAAGGGCATTTTCCAGAAGTGGTGATGCTGGTAATGCTCAATATAATAATTTTTTGTTTTAAACAGTTTTACTTCTTTACAATCCTTTAGTTAATCCTCTGTTTAGTTTTGTTAATCCTTTTCTGAGTCCCAGGGGGTGGGGGGGGGGGTCACTTTAAATGTAAATGGTCATCTGCATAATTGCATCTCTCCTCCCTTAGCATCGCTCCTCACTCCTCCTCAGACCATCACCTCCCACATCCTTTCTCTCCTCCTCCCCCTGTAGACAACTGTTTACACTCATCACCTTTAATGCTTAGAATCTGACAAACGTTTTACTTTGATGAACAAATTTTTACATATGAGAGAAGCCACAAGCGGAGAAGCCATATTTATATCAAACATCTGCATTTGTAATTGAGTTTGATGATGAATTGTATGAAATGTATTAACCAATAAACTTCACATTAAATGACAGAACTTGTACAAATATATAACACAATCAGAAAAGGAGAGAAAAATGTGGAGGAGCTTCGGATAAAGGAGCAGCTGATGTTTTACCTTAGTAAGGACATTGTATTCTTACTGTGGGATTTCTGTTTAAAGAAGACACAATTGTTCAAAATAGGTTCATATGTCAGTTCCGATCCGGCTGTTAACCTGTTCTATCCCGCAGTCAATGCACTGACTTCGGGATCTATGTACCTGCGTAGGGTTCCCTCCTTCTCCTCCTGGCCTCAAATCCGGGCAGCCGGGACCTAATGAAGGTCCCCAGGTCTGCCGTAGGCACATCATGCCTGCTCAATCCAACCCCTATGTTGATGCATCGGCTGACACTTCTAATGTAATTCAAAACATGGTTATTGCAGTGCATTAGTATGAACCAGTGATCACATGATCACTAGGTCATATGATAGTATTGAAAGAAAAAAAATGCAAAAAAACCACATAAAATAAAAATAAAAATTATTAAAATGTATCAAAAGCCCCTAACACATATAAAACAATAAATAATAAAAAAAAGTGGAAAAATTAAAAAAAAACACAACATATTTCGTATCACCGCATCCTAAAATTCCCAATCTACAAAAATGTAGAAATGCTTATTGTAAAAATCGCAATGCCCCGAAAATCTTAGCAATAAAAACATTAGCCCATCCCGGATTAAAAGACATTTTAGCCGACTCCGTACTCCTAAGCATGAAAAAGTTATTGGAGTCAGAATATGGTAAAAGTAATCATTTATTTGGTACAACAAGTTTTAATTTTTGGTAAAATCTACTAACACCTAATAAAACCTAATAATAACACCTACGTAAATTTAGTATCTCTGTGATCATATGGAACCAAAGAATATATTACAGATATAGGCGTAAAAGAGAGCCCGCAAGAAAATGGTGCAAATGTGGTTTCTTGTCCTTTTTACAGCAATTCAAATTGTATTTTCACTTCCCAGTACACATCATGGAATATAAAATACCGTAACTAGGAAGTACAATTTGTTACGCAGAAAATAAGCCCTCATACAGCTCTGTACACGGAAAAATAAAAAAGTTATTGATTTTTGAAAGTGGGTAGCGATAAATAGAAAATAATATGGAAAACGCCCATCAGTGACAAGGGGTTAAAATTCCCCCTATACTACAAGATAAAATGTTAACAAACTCTCTGGGTGGTTAGAGATGAGCGATCATACTGGACCGAGCTTGATGCTCGTTCGAGCATTAGCGTACTCGCAACTGCTCGGTGCTTGGACGAGTATTTCGCCAGCTAGAGAAAATTTTTGGCGGCCAGAAACAGAGCCAATCACAAGCCAGGAGACTCTGCACTCCACCCAGCATGACGTGGTACCCTTACACGTCGATAGCAGTGGTTGGCTGGCCAGATCAGGTGACCCTGGAATAGACTAGCCCCTGCCCGCGCTGCTCGCATCATTCTGTGTCTGGATGCCGCTAGGGAGAGAGCTGCTGCTGGTCAGGGAAAGCGTTAGGGTGTTCTATTAGAATAGTGTTAGGCAGGAGTGATTCTACAAGAACCCAACAGCCCTTCTTAGGGCTACAATAACGTTATATATATATTTTTTTTATTTGCTTGTGGCTGGGCTTGCTGGCACTAGTAGTGCAGCTAGTACCATATTGTGACGAATTTGCAGGGAGACTTGATGGATTAGTGACACACATATCCATTTTAAACAGCTAAGTGGGACAATTTATTGGGGGTTTGATAGAATTAGGCAGAGTCTGCCAATTTTTTTTTTTTTCAAAAGTGAAAGTCACAGCACAAAATCCTTTTGTGTGTTGTCAGTGGTACAAATGCAATTTCATCTAGCTTAGTCTGCCTGCTACTGTTTAGCAGCTGGTCTCCAGAAATCCCAATCCACATTCTCTCTGCCGGTGAAGCGTACTGTACATCACGTGTGGCGTAATCTAATACGGTTTTTCGTTCACATTAGTACCGGGACATTCAGCAATCCGCATTTCAGTTTGCTTTCTGATTGCTTCTGCGTGTTTTGTTCATAAAAAAGTAAAAAAAAAAACAAAAAAAAGTTAAAAAAAAAGAAAAGACAAAAAATGTTTTTTCTCTTTTAATTTTTTTGGGGGTGGGAAATCTCTGTTATAGCAATCAAATTTTGTCTACTGTAGTTGAACGGTTGTGCCTGCTACTGTTTAGCAAGCTAGACTCCAGAAATCCCAATCCACATTCTCTCTGCCGGTGAAGCGTACTGTACATCACGTGTGGCGTAATCTAATACAGTTTTTTTGTAGACTGTTATTGGGAAAATGTTGAAACCGAGGGCTAAAGGTAGAGGACGGGGATGAGGGCATGGGCGTGGGCATCCAATTACTGCAGGGGTCAGAGGCCGTGGTCCTGGGCCACTGGGCAGAGACAATACCTGCTGATGAGGGAGCAGGGGAACGCCGCAGACCTACACTCCCTAGCTTCATATCTCAACTTACTGGGACTCGTGGTTGAGCACTGTTGAGGCCACAACAGTGCAAACAGGTGATGTCGTGGATTGCAGACAATGCTTCAAGTCATTTGTCCACCAGTCAGTCTTCCACGCAGTCCACCCACGTTACTCAAGTGAGCACTCCTCCAGCTCCTCCACCTGAACCTCCTTCCCCCCAGTCTGCCCCCTCCCAGGAAAATTTGGAATTTGATCCGGCATACTCTGAGGAACTGTTTTCTGGACCCTTCCAAGAGTCACAAACCACTTCTCAGGTTGCTGCTGAGCTCTTTCCCTATGCCCAGGTTTTCCAATGGTCGCAGTCTGTGGGTGATGATGTCATTGTTGACGTAGTGGAAGAAGTGTGTAAAGAGGTGTCGGACGATGAGGAGACACTGTTGTCAGACAGTGGTGAAGTTGTTGTCAGGACAGGAAGTCTGAGGGGGCAGCAGACTGAGGGATCGGAGGATGATGAGGTGACAGACCCAAGCTGGGTTGATAGGCCAGGTGAAGACAGTGCTTTTGAGACGGAGGCGGGTCCTATACCAGAACAGGTTGGAAGAGGCAGTGGTGGGACCAGACGGAGAGGCAGGGCCAGAGCTGGTGCATCAGCGCCAAATGTTTCATGTAGTGAAGCTCCCGTGGCAAGGGCTATATTTTTTCAAGTCTGGCGGTTCTTTAAAGAAACAGCAGATGACTGACGGACTGTGGTGTGCAACCTGTGCCAAACCAGGATCAGCAGGGGTTCCACCACTACTAGCTTAACCACCATCAGTATGCGCAGGCATTTGAGTGCTAAACACCCCACTCAATGGAACCAAGGCCGTTCACCTCTGGCTGGGTCCACCACTGCGACTTCCCCTGTGTCATTCGCTGCCTCTGCTAGTCAGCCCCCTGCCCAGGACCCCGACACAAACACCTCCCACTCAAAAACCACACCTTCGCCTCCACGATCCTCCACAGTGTCCACCAATGTCTCCATATGCAGCGTTCCGCTGTCTATACCCCAGACGCTAGAGCACAAGAGGAAATACAGTTCCACACACCCACACACCCAAGCCCTCGACATCCAGATCTCCAAATTACTGAGCCTGGAGATGCTGCCCTATTGGCCGATAGAGACCGAGGCCTTTCGCAACCTCATGGCGGCGGCCGCCCCTCGGTATTCGGTCCCCAGGCGCCACTACTTTTCCCGATGTGCCGTCCCAGCCCTGCACCAGCACGTGTCAGACAACATCATCCATACCCTGACCAACGACATTTCTGACAAGATCCAACTAACCACGGACATGTGGACGAGTGCTGCCGGGCAGGGCCACTATATATCGCTGATGGCACATTGGGTTAACTTGGTGGAGGCTGGGACCGAGTCTGAACCTGGGGCCGCTCATATACTGCCGACGCCGAGGATTGCGGGGCCTACCTCGGTCACGGTCTCTCAGGTCTACTATGCCTCCTCCACCTCCTCCTCCGAATTACCATCCGTGGGCATGGCGGCATCAGTCGGTAGCTCTAGGCACAGCAGCAGTGCCGTCGCTAAGCGACAGCAGGCGGTGCTCAAACTGCTGAACCTAGGCGATAAAAGGCACACCGCCCAAGAGCTATTACAAGGCATCATGACGCAGAGCAATCTGTGGCTTGCACCGGTGAACCTGAAGCCAGGCATGGTTGTGTGTGACAACAGCCGTAACATGTTGGCGGCTCTGCAACTCGTCAGACTGACACATGTGCCATGCCTGGGCAATGTGTTCATTCTGATAGTTCAGCGGTTCCTCAAGACATACCCCAATCTGTCTGATTTGCTCACGAAGGTGCACCGCATCTGTGCGCATTTCAGAAAGTCGACCACAGATGCTGCCACTCTCAGGGCAATGCAGCGCCGCCTCCAACTGCCCGCTCACCGACTGTTGTGCGACGTGCCCACGAGGTGGAATTCAACATTAACCATGTTATCCAGAGTTTACCAGCAGCGCAGAGCGATTGTAGACTGCCAGATGTCAACTTCCACCAGAACTGGACAGAAAGTAGCACCAAGCACCAATCCACACTGTAGCTGTAGATGTATGAGTAAAAAATGTTTATTTTTAACTTTTCACAAATATTCACGGGATATTCATTCAATTAAAAGGTATACCTTAATGCAAACACTTGAAGTAGAAAAGTTAAAATTAAAAATAATATACTATGCATAGAAATCTACACACTCTTTAAGACCTCAGGCTGGGCAAAAAAAGGGGCAAAAATAGCACTAATAGGGCCCAAGTGCACATTTCTGCCTTTTAAAAATAGAATATAGACTACAGAAAAAAAATTCCACCAGAACTGCTAGTCAGGTCAGTCAGCTTCCTCAAGTCTACAATGAGGAGTGGACGTGGATGTCTGATATCTGTCAGGTGCTGAGTAACTTTGAGGAGTCAACACAGATGGTCAGTGGCGATGCCGCCATCATGAGCCTCACCTTCCCGCTGCTTGGCCTGTTGAAAAACTCTCTTTGCGCTCGTCACCAGAGATGGGGGAAGAAGATTCCCTTGTTGATAGCCAAAGCACCCTCAGGTCTGTTTCTCAGCGCATATCGGAGGAGGTGGAGGAGGATGAGGAGGAAGAAGAGGAGAATGTTGGCGAGACAGAAGAGGGGACCATTGTTCAGTCCTTCACTGTTCAGCGTGTATAGGCAGAAGAAGAGGAGTTGGAGGAGTTGGAGGAGGAGGAAATGGGCAGTCAGGCCAGTGAGCGGAGTGAATTCTTGCGCGTTGGTACTCTGGCACGTATGGCAAATTTCATGCTAGGCTGCCTATCCTGTGACCCTCACGTTCGAAGAATTTTTTCCAGCAACGATTACTAGGTATTCACTCTCCTGGACCCAAGGTACAAGCAAAATCTTTCCACTCTCATCCCTGGAAAGGAAAGGAGTGTGAGAATGCATGAATACCAGCAGGCCCTGGTGCACAAGCTGAAACAGTATTTCCCTTCTGACAGCGCTAGCGGTAGAGGGCGTACTTCTGCGGGACAAGTAGCGAGGGAGAGAAGGCGAGCAGGCAGCTTGTCCAGCACTGGCAGGGGTACGCTTTACAAGGCTTTTGCCAGTTTTATGTCACCCCAGCAAGACACTGTCACCTGTCCCCAGTCTCGGCAGAGTAGGGCTGATCTTTACAGAAAGATGGTGAGGGAGTACGTAGCTGACCATACCATCGTCCTAAATGATCACACAGCTCCCTACAACTACAGGGTTTCAAAGCTGGACATGTGGCACGAACTGGCGCTGTACGCCTTGGAGGTTCTTGCCTGCCCTGCCGCTAGCGTGTTGTCAGAGCGGGATTTCAGTGCAGCTGGTGGCATCATCACCGATAAGCGTACACGCATGTCGACCGACAGCGCTGACAGGCTGATGCTTATCAAGATGAATCAAGCATGGATTTCTCATTATTTCCATTCTCCACCAGGTGAAAGCAGCTCAACCTGAATAATTCTCATGTATGCACTCCTCCTCCTCATTCTCCTCCTTCTCCTCTTTCTCCTCCTCTTTGTACACTAAAGCAGTGGAAACTGGCTATTTTTTGCCAGGGCCAACTGGCTCTACCTATAGTACTGTATGTATTACATTTTTATGGAGGGCCACATTCATGGTCCTCAGTATTGCAAATGTTTTGGGAGTGCCCCATACAGGTGTAGATTCACAAAACAATCAGCTTCGAGTCAAGCACACAGCGATAGGTAGTAAAATAACTTCTTTTATTATCCAAGGGGTAAAACCATCGTCAGGAACATACAGCTAGCGTCACAGACCGACGCGTTTCGACACGGTAGTGTCTTTGTCAAGGTCTGCCACATACAGGTACTCTATATATTTGATTTTTCTGGAGGGCCACCTACCCGGTCCTCTGTTTTGAAAACTTTTTTGGACTGCCACATACAGGCACTATCCAAATTTAATTGTCTCCATAGCAGCCTCTACTCGTCCAGCATTTTGGCATAATGGTGCAATTAGGCAGCCTCAGAAGCATCCATGCATACTGCCCCTGCTGTTTCCTGTCCATTTCCATGGTGTTTCCATCATTTTCTGGGGTTTCCAGGTGTTTGGCCAAGCTTCCCTGTGCAGAGCCTTGGTCCCCTTGAAAAATGCTCGAGTCTCCCAATGACTTCAATGGGGTTCGTTATTCGAAACGAGCACTAGAGCATCGGAAAAAGTTTGAATCGAGTAATGAGCACTCGAGCATTTTAGTGCTCGATCATCTCTAGATGTTATGTATCAGGACTTTTCCAAGGCATTTGATACATTGCGGCATAAAAGGTTGGTACAAACAATAAAACTGCTGGGACTAGGGGAAAAACTGTGTATTTGGGTTAGTAATTGGCATAGTGAGAAAAAACAGAGGGTCGTCATTAATGGCACATTCTCAGATTGGGTTGACGTTACCAGTGGGGGCCACGGTGGTCAGTGATGGGGCCCCTTCTTTTTAATATTTTTTATTAATGACCTTGTAGAGGGTTTACACCGTCAAATGTTAATATTTTCAAATTATACTAAGCTCTGTATAATAATTAATACTGAGGCTGATAGTATAATATTACAGAGGGATTTGTAGAAGCTGAAGGAAAGGGCAGAGAAATGGCTGATGAGTTTTAATGTAGATAAATGTAAAGTTATGCACTTGGGCCATAGAAACAATTATCGAAAATGGAAAATGGAAAAAAGTACAATTATGTTCTAAACAGTCAATTACTTGGTATTGTTGGGTGAAATACTTAATTTTAGTGACCAGAGCCAGGCAACTGCTGATAAAGCATATACAATTAGGACATAGTTTTTCCTTTATACAAATCACTGGTCAGACCACACATGGAATATTGTGTAGACTTTTTGGATATCAGTGTATAAAAGGACATAGGAGAACTGGAACGGGTGCAGAAGATAGCAATCAAGATTATTATGGGAATGGGGGGACTGGAATACAATGACCGATTACAGAATTTTGGATTAATCAGTTTAGAAGAAAGACGACTGATGGGAGACCTCATTACATTGTACAAATACCTGAACAGGCAATACAAGGATCTCTCCAAGCCTACGGCCAGGACAAGGTAGCATCCTCTTCACCTAGAGTAGAGGCGGTTCTACCAATGCCATAGACAGGGAGCATCCTCTACACCTACAGCAGATGGTTCTACCATCACCATGGACACGGGACATCCTCTACACCTAGAGGAGAGGCGGTTCTACCATCCCCATAGACCGGGGACATCCTCTACACAAAGAGGTTAGGTTGTTCTACCATCACCATAGATAGGGAACATCCTCTACACCTAGAGGAGAGGAGGTTCTACCATCACCATAGAGAAGAGACATCCTCTACACCTAGAGGAGAGGAGGTTCTACCATCACCATAGAGAAGAGACATCCTCTACACCTAGAGGAGAGGAGGTTCTATCATCACCATAGACAGGGGGCATCCTTTACACCTAGAGGAGAGGGGGCTCTATCATCACCATAGATAAGGGGCATCCTCTACACCTAGAGGAGAGGGGGTTCTATCATCACCATAGACAGGGGGCATCCAATACACCTAGAGGAGACGGAGTTCTATCATCACCATAGACAGGGGACATCCTCTACACCGAGAGGAGAGGAGGCTCTACCATCACCATAGACAGGGGGCATCCTCTACACCTAGAGGAGAGGAGGTTCTACCATCACCATAGACAGGGGGCATCCTCTACACCTAGAGGAGAGGAGGATCTACCATCACCATAGACAGGGGGCATCCTCTACACCTAGAGGAGAGGAGGTTCTACCATCACCATAGACAGAGGGCATCCTCTACACCTAGAGGAGAGGAGGTTCTACTATCACCATAGACAGGGGCATCCTTTACACCTAGAGGAGAGGGGGCTCTATCATCACCATAGATAGGGGGCATCCTCTACACCTAGAGGAGAGGAGGTTCTACCATCACCATAGACATGGGGCATCCTCTACACCTAGAGGAGAGGAGGTTCTACCATCACCATAGACAGGGGGCATCCTCTACACCTAGAGGAGAGGAGGCTCTATCATTACCATAGACAGGGGGCATCATCTACACCTAGAGGAGAGGAGATTCTACCATCACCATAGACAGGGGGCATCCTCTACACCTAGAGGAAAGGAGGTTCTACCATCACCATAGACAGGGGACATCCTCTACACCTAGAGGAGAGGAGGTTCTACCATCACCATAGACAGGGGGCATCATCTACACCTAGAGGAGAGGGGGTTCTACCATCACCATAGACAGGGGGCATCCTCTACACCTAGAGGAGAGGAGGTTCTACCATCACCATAGACAGGGAGAATCCCCTACACCTAGAGGAGAGGGAGTTCTACCATCACCATAGACAGGGGGCATCCTCTACACCTAGAGAAGAATTGGCTCTACCATCACCATAGACCTGGATGCCTTACTGAAGAGCAAAAATGTTTCAGGGTTATGGGGAAAAAAGATTTGTTTAATTTTTAGAGGTTGGACTTGTGTCTTTTTCCAACATTTTATACTTTGATACAATATTGTATATATTTTCTTGCAATGATCATTATTGTTATTTAGTTATACATGTAATTTAATTACACACCTGATGCCTGTGTCTGAATAAGCTGCAAGTTCTTAGACCTGCTTTTATATCTATGATATGTATAAATGAGGTAAACCTATTGGAAAACACAGACCAGACACACAACAAGTTGGTAATATGATAAGATGGTCAGGAAAACAACAAGCTTTTTGTGGTGCCACCAAATTAGACAAAACATATGCAAAATTCAAAATAAAGGTATGTCACAAAATAGGTACAAAGGCATTTATATATCTTCCCAATATATCCTCTGTACAATCTCCATTTTCTCCGAATTTATCTTGGATCTTAATAATTGTATGCAATATTTTGATTAGGTGCAGTAGAATGGTAAATATAAATTATAATACATGGGATGTTGATGTCTATATTCACTTGTCATAGCAAAGTCTTCTAACATAAATATCACTTTATTGTATGATATTCTTCTGCTCCATGAAGCCATTTCCTGGACATGGCAGTCACATTGTCATTGGAGACGCCTTGTCTGCATGGATTTGCATTTCCTATTGTTCAGGATGTGGAATCAGTGGGGAATCACACAGGGACAATTGTCCTAGTAAAGGATTGCAAATGAAGTTTTCTAGTTTCACCAGAAAGACACATCCTGGTCTCCTTTCTTGGTGTGAAGGGATGATAAACCCATAACAAAGGAGCACAATCAGAGTGTCATAAACAATCAGCCTGGCTGATAAGGAAGTGGGACCAACACCCTTCATTTACATGGGGGAGGTTGTTGAGACAAGAGGGGGCAGACCATGTAGTATAAGAGACCCAAGTACAACTCACATGGTGAGAACATCTTTGTGGAAGATCTTACTGGAGGAGCTTAAACTCAGAAGCAGTCACAGAATGGAGAGTGAGCAGGTCCAGGTATGTGCAAAGGATGGAGCCTGGGAAGGAGGACATGACGTTGGTGCCAGGGACCCTCAGAATGGTGAGTACTGACAGCCTTCATTGCTTCCTAGAACTGATTTCTCCTCTGTCCCCTTCTGTCTACCTATATCCACTTCCCCAAAATGTCTTCAAGAGCCTGGTATTTGGCATATGTACATGAACCTTTAAGTTCCATACGCATGGAAGGTTTATATGTGTAAAATATGTGTATGTCCTTAGAATGTGTAACATTTATCTATGATATAATGTGTATAAATGTGTAGTGTACAAGTAATGGATGTAAACATATTTCTGCATAAATTCATTACAATGTTGCATATTCCACTATGTTATTCCATATTAAAAAAAAAAAGATTAGAGATGGTTTGGCAGCATTATTCATTATGCACACTTTTTTGGTTTGTTTTGCTTGATATATGTCTTTTGATACACCGTTATATCGCTCCCGTGGTGGGAGGGGTCATAGCCGTTCACACGCGTTTCAACTGAAAAGCTTCACTAACTTTCGTCAAAATGTTAAAACCAAAAACCTTTTTTTCGACTAATCCATATTTGCAACTAAACTTGTAGGGCACTGCTTTTCAATGGATTTGTTGTATTTGTCTTACAAATCCAGAAGTTTAGACTAAATCTAGATATATTCGCCAAACTAGGACTTTTTAAAAAATTGCAAAAAGGTGTCAAGCGCTAGATAGCACTGACCTGTCCAGCTTCACCTTACTTCTAGTTTTAGAATTTAAAAAGTGTAAAAAAAAATCATTTCATACAACAATGGAAAAATTAAGTAAAAAAAACAGTTTGGATCTAAAATGCTTTATTTACAATCATCGAAAGATGTGAAAATGTGGACAAATGAACAAAATTGCTGTCTGAATTTTTTAAGCTGCATCTTCCACACCAGGAAGCAATGTTAGACTAACAGGCACAGTTACAATATAACACAAGGAGAGTCAACAAATTAGACTAAAAAAACTAGACAAAAACTAGAAAGAGAAAAGATAAATCTCCCCCATGTCTTCTGCATGTAAACATTGAAAAACTTGTGGAGCTTTTTACTGATCATATGCTTTTCATTGTGCATTCACATATTGTAGGTAAAAATGAATCTCAACTACATTGTAATCAGTTTTGATGTGGTTTTATGTGCAGGTTCTTAATTTGAACAATGGAAGTCATTAAAAGTGATGTCAGGGTGCCGGTGTAGAGATATAGGCAGGCGGAGGTGTAAGGGAGGAGGAAAGAAGAGGTATAGGGGTACATGGAATTAGGGGTTCAGGGATATATAGGTATATAAGGGTGCAGGTATGTAGAGGTATAATGGAGGAGGAATGCAGAGAATGTAGAAGTTTAGTGACACAGGTAAATTGCGGTGCAGGGATATAGAGCTGTGGGGGTGCAGGGATATACAGGTATGGGGGTGCAGGGATATAGAAATATAAAGTTTTCAGTGTGTACAAAAAAGGCTCATTCATTTTAAGTCTAAACATTTGTCTATGTCTTTTTCTGTTTTCTCCTGATTTTGGGTTTGTTTGATCATAGAGGGTGATATGTCAGGAAAGTTCCGTCAAACTTCTGCTTTCTCGTGACTGGAGTAATTTGCATCAAACTTGCGATTTTCCATGTCCACATCTGGATTCTAAAGATGTATCAGGCGAAACGCTGAAATACTCTGTAGCAGAAAAGACGAGAAGTTCAGCGCACTTGACCTCTCTGGAGAATGAACCTGCTTCCTTTTTGCTTTAATCAGTTCACTTAAACAGTTGTATCAGCGTGTATTATAAATGAAGAAAACAAGAAGGAAGCACGTTCACACTCCAGCGTGGTCAAGAGTTTCCAACTTTCGTGCACCTGCCGTTACCTTTGCTAGGCCAGTTGAAAAGTCACAAATTTTGCAGCAAATAGTCAAATGCACCCAAAGAAGTCGCAATTATAAGAGAAAGTTACAAGAAAAGATACACCCACCCCCCAATGTGATGGCTACTTTTGTGTTGTGAGATGAGACAATTGAAACATTTATATAGAAATGTAATACATATTTATATCACTACAGGTTTTATAAACTTCGTTATTAATTATCCTGTTATTCCCAACAGATGACATTACCAGGAGCTCAGAGGAACATCTGATATCTTCAGATATTAAAGCTGATGATTGTGGGATCACACGAGATACATATAAAGAACCCAACATCAGAATGTATTTACCCTCAGACCTTCATTGCAACAATCTATCATCTGATCCTAATACACTGGGCATCTGTTCTACTACATCACAGACTAATAGTCAAAAAAGAAGCCACCAAGGAACAACCGAGCATCTAAGAGCTTCCACCAGCTTTCAATTTGGCAAATGTTTTACTTTGAAATACAATCTCCTTGCACATCAGAAAATTCACACAGGGGAGAAGCCGTTTTCATGTACAGAATGTGGAAAATGTTTTAGTAATAAATCACATGTTGTTGAACATGAGAGAATTCACACAGGGGAGAAGCCGTTTTCATGTCCCGAATGTGGAAAATGTTTTCGTCAGAAATCACATCTTGTTGTACATGAGAAATTTCACACAGGGGAGAAGCCATTTTCATGTTCAGAATGTGGAAAATGGTTCATCAAAAAATCAAGTCTTGTTGAACATGAGAGAATTCACACAGGGGAGAAGCCGTTTTCATGTCCAGAATGTGGAAAATGTTTTGCTTATAAATCAAGTCTTGTGGTACATGAGAGAATTCACACAGGGGAGAAGCCGTTTTCATGTTCAGAATGTGGAAAATGTTTTGCTCATAAATCAAGTCTTTTTGTACATGAGAGAATTCACACAGGGGAGAAGCCGTTTTCATGTCCAGAATGTGGAAAATGTTTTCGTCAGAAATTATATCTTGTTGAACATGAAAAATTTCACACCAGGGAGAAGCCGTTTTCATGTCCAGAATGTGGGAAATGTTTCATCCAAAAATCAAAGCTTGTTGAACATGAGAGAATTCACACAGGGGAGAAGCCGTTTTCATGTTCAGAATGTGGGAAATGTTTTGCTCAGAAAACAAGTCTTGTTGTTCATGAGAGAATTCACACAGGGGAGAAGCCATTTTCATGTCCAGAATGTGGAAAATGTTTTCGTAAGAAATCATATCTTGTTGAACATGAAAAAATTCACGACAGGGAGAAGCCATTTTCATGTTCAGAATGTGGCAAATGTTTTGCTCGGAAATCAGATCTTCTAAAGCATCAAATAATTCACACAGGGGAGAAGCCATTTTCATGTTCAGAATGTGGCAAATGTTTTGCTTATAAATCAAATCTTGTTGCCCATGAGAAAATTCACATCGGGAAGAAGCTACTTTAACCCTTTTGGATGTAATGCCTTAAGGTGGTAAACACTTCTTTCTGGAGTAATTTCAGAGATTTGTTCCTGGCTACTGCTGTACATGCTGGAAATAATGATTTCATGAGAAAATGTGACAAATGTTTTACTTTGATTAACAACTTTTTACATATGAGAGAAGCCACTAAGGGAGAAGCCATACTCATATTGAGCATATACATTTGTTATTGCGTTTGATGTGGAATTGTATCAACTAAATTAACCAATAAACTTCAATAAGAATTAGAGGAAGACTCACGGCTTTATTTTCTGGTCGCTTAAGTAATTCCGACACTTTTCCTGACCTTTTAGGTTCCCCACCATTTTTTGGCACACAAATAAAGGTAATAGAGGTAAAAGCTGAATGGCCAAATTCTATTTCACCTTTATGAATGTGGGAACAATTAGGAACCTTTTCGGTTGTTCACCAGTTCATTAACACCTTACATCCAAATCTAAAATCCCTGTATATACACCAATCAAAGAAAAGGAAACGCTCAAATAGCACATCCTAGATCTGAATCAATTAAATATTTTCATTGAATATTTTCTTCTGTACAAAGATGAATGTGTTGACGATAAAATCACAAAAAATCACCAATGGCAATGAACCAATGGAGGCCTGGATTTGCAGTCACACACGAAATTGAAGTGGAAAAGCACTACAGGATGATCAAACTTTGATGTAAAGTCCGTGAAACATTTCAAAATGAGGCTCAGTTTAGGGTGTGGGCTCAATGTGCCTTTATGACCTCCCTGCAATGTCTCGGCATTCACCTGATGAAGGTCAGTTTTGTGTGTGGGCTCCACATGCCTGTATGACCTCCCTACAACGCCTCAGCATGCTCCTGATGAGGCTCAGTATTGTGTGTGGGCTCCATGTGCCTGTATGACCTCCCTACAACACCTCACCATGCTCCTGATGAGGCTCAGTATTGTGTGTGGCCTCCACTTGCTTGTATGACCTCCCTACAATGCCTAGGCATGCTCCTGATGAGGCTCAGTATTGTGTGTTTGCTCCACATGCCTGTATGATCTCCCTACAACACCTCGGCATGCTCCTGATGAGGGTCAGTATTGTGAGTGGACTCCACATGCCAGTATGACCTCCATACAAACTCTTCAGCATGCTCCTGATGAGGCTCAGTATTATGTGTGGGCTCCACGTGCCTGTATGACCTCCGTACAATGCCTTTGGATGCTGCTCATGAGGCTTAGTATTGTGTGAGGCCTCCATGTGCTTGTATGACCTCCCTACAATGCCTAGGCATGCTCCTGATGAGGTTCAATATTGTGTGTGTGCTCCATGTGCCTGTATGACCTCTCTACAATTCCTCAGCATGCTCCCAACTGTCACGGTTGACCCTGCGATCCATGTCTCGGATCACAGGTGCACCTGTGTGCCGCTGCCATGTGGCTCCCCCAGCCCGGACCTGTGTCATGGATGGCGTGAATGGTGGGTACACCCGTGCTCCGCTATGTACTGTGCCCTGTCCCCGGACCTGCACTCACCTCTCCCCGCTCCCAGTCTTCCTTGTCCTGGCTCCCACTCTCTAATTGGCACTGGCTAATGCGGAGCGCCATTATAATCCGGCACCTCCCTTCACTCACTGCCAGATCTTCAAGTCATTCCACTGAATTGAAAGCCTCCTGTGTTCCTCCAGTGCGTTTCCAGATGCCTCCGTGTTTCCTGTGTGTTTCCAGACACCTCCATGTTTCCCATGTTCCTGTGGCATTCCTGTGTTCCTGTGGCATTCCCGTGTTCCTGTGGCATTTCCGTGTGTCTGTGGCGGTACCGTGTTCCTGTGGCGGTCCTGTGTTCCTGTGGCTGTCCTGTATTCCTGAGGTGGTCCTGTATTCCTGTGGTGGTCCTGTCTTCCCTGTTTCCTGCTTCCCTACCTCGGCTGCTAACGCGGTCCTAGTCGCACCCGTGGAACGACCTGTGGCACCCCGACGCTTTGCAGCTGGCTCTGGCAAAGACCCTGGTCCCGGGTTGCGGCTAGTACCATCATTCCCCACGGTGGTCCAGGGAGTCCACAGACTTTAGCCACAAGAGACTCTCCCAAACCCCCTTGTATGACACCAATGAGGCTCATTATTGTGTATAGCCTCCATGTGTCTATTTAACCTCCCTACAATGCCTAGGCATTCTCCTGATGAGGCTGCAGATGGTCCCCTGAGGGATCTCCTCCGAAACCTGGACTAATGCATCCACCATCTCCTGCACAATCTGTGGTACAACGTAACGTTGGTGGAGACCTGATGTCTCAGATTTGCTTACTCAGCACATTGTAAATGTATTTGTCTTTTTCCTCTGCTACGCCTTAATATGATGTGTTGGCGCCACAATATTGGAGGTTTTTTGACACGTTTTTTGAGGCAATTTATGGTGTCTATTAGACAACCAAATATTGGGGATTATTTACTAAGGGTCCGCATTTCTGTTGGGTTTTCCCACGTTTTTGGGGATAGTGCAGGGACCGGTATTTAGAAGGCAATTGTGTCGCACGCGATCAGATTGTGTCGCAATCGCATTAGCTTTCAGGCGACACAAATCGGGGGGGGGGGGGAGGCGGTCCGGGAGGAAGATGGTGAACTCCTGTTCCTGTTCCCGATTTCGCTCCTCCACTGCCAGCCCTGACCTCCTACTCCGTCTCTGACCCCGAACCTTTGGCGCCTGCCTTGACCTCCTGCCGGTCCACGAACACAAGTTTGCCTGCCGACTTTGTACGTCGTACATGTGGAACGACCTGGTGGTACCACGCTGCAGCAAGACCAACCCACTTTGCAGCGGGCTATGGTGAAAACCGGTTGCCACTTAGATTATGGTCCTAGGTATCAGCTTGTGTCATCGTCTGCGGTGGTCCATGGGCTTCACTACCCCAGATGCCTTTACAAGCACAGCCTAGCCAGCTCCACACCACACCAGTCCGCTCCTCTTAAGCCTCCCTTTGCCCCCGAGAAATCCTCCTCACACTGCCAAGACACCGTGCAGGATGACCTCACACACGGTTGTCCCGCCACACCGTCCAAGCCTTCTCTATACCTTCCTGACCCTACATCAGTCAAATGTATGCCATCATCCCTCCGATACGACTGTACTCCCATCTTCATTTCCAGCTGCCAAACCACAATGTCCCCATTCCTGGAAACAAAGCGGCCCACCACTTTGTTAACCTTGACCCTTGCTTTGTTTATGCTGGCCACAGACCGAGTTTGCCTTCACCTTGCCCTAGACACCATGTTTGACAAAACAATCAGCAACTCTGGAAACGAAGTCAACAACCTTAACAAGTAAAGCTTAATGTCCCGTGGCAAGGACCAAGATGCCTGAACCCCCATTTTATTGCCCTCTAAATGAGTTACTGATAGATCTGGTGGGCGATCCAGCCCAGCATAGTAATTTACCTCTGGAAGGAGCTTGGACCACATCAGGCCCCTCACTCCCATCCAGCTGACCTACACATCTGTTCTGCAAAAACCCAATTGCCGACCAGCCGAGCACTCTGATGCCCTCCCTGCTCCCCAATAGACAAAGGAGTGGCCGACAATCCAGATCAAGCACTGAGGACCACCTAGACAACAAATAATGAATAATTAACCATCAGAAAAAAACAATACATAACAATCCTCCAAAATCAACCGCTACTCCCTAAACCAGCAAATGTGGGCAAATGTATAACCGGAACCTATCCAATTCCAAACGCAGACCCCAGTGAGCCGCCTCTGTGGCCACCCGAATCCTAAAGGAATGGGACCAATATTCCCTGGCTCCCAGACCCAACTAGGCAAAAGCTTTCCTAAAGACCTGGATGAACTGGAACCAAGATAAAAACTGGCCATCAGTGGAGTGCAACAGTGGGCCATCCGCCCCCGGCCGGATGTATATGAACTCCCTAAAACAAAGAACAGGACACACTACAGCTTCAGGACATTGTGCCAGCCTCACCAGCACTCCCCAGCCTACCTGATCCATTTTGACTGCCTCAACCGATACAATAACACCTCTCCTGGCTCCTCTACATCCCCTACCAACAATCCCCCAGAGACCTTTCTATTAGACGCTAGCAATTCTGATATTCTGAATGCCCCAAAAAAAGCCAAAGATAAAGCTAAACTAAAATGCATCACCTCGTAAGCCGACCAGCATAGTCCCCCCAATTCCCCAACCAACTGCACCAGCAACTCAAATAATATTGGACTGTGGGTGCCCCTAACCACCATCAACCTACGAAACCCCTTCACTGCCTGATGCACTGTAAAGGACTTTGTACTATCACGTAACCCCCTTAATTTAAACCAGAATGCTTCCACCGCCAGCCCCCTAGCCACCACTGATGCATACTTACCTTTGTTAAATGCAGCCCCCAACCAGGATAACAACACTGATTCCCAGTCTGACGATTCGGACGTCTGTCCCAAAACTTTCAATACATTTTTTCACCATTCACCCCAGACCACAGAGTAAGCCTCCCAAGTTTCTACGCTCACCGACCTATGGATAAGAGACCACCCCGCCTTTAGACCAGTTGACAAAGGTATCCGGACATACTTTCCCGAGCAGGTCTGCTCCAGGGGCCACTTCCCAAAAACAGCTCCCTCTGGAATTGAGAAATGGCATCCGCTATTACATTATTTACACCAGGAACATGCACAGTCATAAAATTAACATTTAAGCTAGACACTGCTTCCCCCTGCATCACTGACCTCCTGACCTCCCTCAAGAACTCATCCCAGTCCTTCAAATTCTCCCACAAATCAAACCCAAAGGTAACAAAGTTATACGGCCTCCATACTCCAGCCATCGCCAGACGTCTACAAAAAATTCGCCCCATCAGAATAATCCAACAGGTGAAATTCAACCGCCCAAACAGTGAGTGCAGATCCCGCAAGCGTATTTTGCGCAATTTGCAGGCCCTAGCCACTGCCTCCCTCATCTCCACCAGCTTGTCCTCCGTCAAATGACATTCCATCAGATTTGAGTCGATCACTTACCCCAAAAACTTAATAACTGTCTGAGGCCCCTCCGTCTTCTAAAGGGCCAATGGATTGCCAAACAAACCCGCAACGTTTTCCATCTCCTGCATCAATAACGCACACACCCATGTCCCCGGCGGACAGACTAACAGGAAATCATTGAGATGCAACAGGGATTCTACCTGTGCCTTCCTATGGACCACCCACTCTACAAACGAACTAAGCATTTCAAAATAAGAACATGAAATAGAGCAGCCCATCAGCAGACACAGTTCGACATAGTGCTGGCCCTCTTATTTACAACCAAATAAGCAAAAATTGTCTGGGTGAACAGGCAGCAGTGGAAATGCTGCCTCCACATCCGTTTTGGCCATCAACATTCCCTGACCATACCTGCAAATCCTGCAAACGCAGCATCGAATAACGTGTAAGATACGGAACACAAGTCGAACACAAAACTGTCATTAAGAGAAAACCCCGCCAGGCAAGACAAATGATGTATGAGCCTAAATTTATTCTTTCTTGTGAACCATCTCCAAAGGTGGTACCTGCAACCCAGGAATGGGGGGAACCAAGAAAGGCCCTGCCATTTGACCTTACGCAACTTCCCTACCCAACTTTCCCCAACTACAAGTGGTTGAGCTAACACAGAAGCCAAATTCTGTGGCTCACCCACCACCACCTCTAACACTAGTTATCTGAAACCTCTCTCGAAAACCACCCACCAACATGGTCGCCGCCTCCCTTTTTGGATACTCTGCAAGGTACAGAAGCATCCTTGACACCTTCCCGGATGCGCCCCTCCTCTGCTCAACCTCCCCCTGCTTTCATTTTGCCCTTCGGAAGCAGCGGGACAAACTACGGGCTCCACTGCATCCCGAACATTCATGGCAGTACCTACAATCGCTCCCGAACTTACAGACCCCCTTCATTACTTTGCCAGGGGATGTTGCTGAACAGGACCGTGCAAGGGGAGTGCTGAAGCTCCCTGGGGATTCCCGAAAGGACTGCTCAATCCTAGGTGCCCTAATGAGACGCATCCACAAATTGATCCACGAATCAAATTTTATTAACAATTTGTATATTTTATAAACAACAAGTTACACATAGATAGTACATACATTTACACCATTGGTATACAATGACATAAGACAATAAGCCAGCAAAATATCTGCCACAACTGACTTAACATAACATATGAACCAACCCCCCCCTAGCCGGTCACAGCCAGCTATCCCCCCTCCCCCTCCCCACCCCGCAGTCCAGTCCCCCCCCCCCCCACTCCTCACAGCCATTGTACTATTATCACAGGATATTATTTATTATTACTATTATTATTGTAATTATTGAGACAATTTTTGTTATTATAACTTTTCTTATTTTTATTATTATTGAGACAATTATTATTATTATTATTTTCATTATTATTATTTTTATTATTATTATGGAGACGATTATTAATAATAGTAAAAATAATAATAATCATCTCCATAATAATAATAAAAATAATAATAATAATTGTCTCAATAATTACAATAATGATCTCTGAGAAGATCCCTCTCTATATATCAGTGTATTAAGTCTGTGTCACAGTGTAACAGTAGCAGTTACCAGCTCTTAGTTACCAAAAATCACTTAATTGGTAGCCTCTATGCCTGTAGCTTAGTGGATAGAGGCTCTGTGTCTTTATGGGACATGGACTGTGCAGGTTCTAAATTCAAATCAAACCCCCACACCCGCTCCCATCCCTGACGGCTTTGGCGCTGTATATACAGCTATTTTCTTTTTTAATTCGGTCAGTGCGATTTTGTATTGCTTTTCTATAGAGCTGAGCACCACTTTCACGCTCCGCACTAATCCAGGACTGTGTCCTGAATGGAAGATCTTTGATAGACCCGGAAACCCGAAAACGGGTACCGCCATCAATTTCTCTTTTCTTGTGGACATTGCCTCTTGTCATTTACCTCATCGGCCAGACTTTTCTGTCCATAAAATGGATGCAGATGGAGGGTCAGGTGATCTGTATCTGTCCATGAACAATCGCCCTGCCAGGACCTTTATCTTATATTCATAAATAGAATCATAAAGAGAATGAGAAGGTTCTGGCAGGGCGATTGCTCATGGACAGTCATGTGTCACTTCATCCACTGATAACTTTAGAATGCTTTCCCGTTTTTCAATTGTTTTCTTATGACTTGTTGTACTTCAAATTACTGAAAAAACTTTAGCTGATATGTTTTGCATTAGATTATGAAAAAAGTCAAATCTGGCAAAAAAATTAAAAAAAAAATGTACCATTTTCAAAATGGTAAATGCTACAGATAGTAACTAATTCTGCTAGTAAGAATAACATTTACCACATCTCTGCTTTGTGTTACCATTAATTTATACGCTTCCTTTTGTTTTATTACGATGTTAAAAAAGTCGAATATTTTTCGAAGCATTTTTCTGACTTTTTTCATTTTATGTTTCTGTTTTTAGCTCCTCACCTTTAAAAACCCATAACTTTTTGGATTGTTCCATGTACAGACGTGTATGAGGTCTTGTTTTCTGCATAACAAAGTGTTGGGAGTGTTTTATATTCCATGCCGTGTAGTGGGAAAAAATTCCAAATGCAGTGAAATTGAGGAGAAAGCAGATTTATGCGCTTCATTCTTCGCTGTGCACGTTAAATCACACCTACCCTTTATTTTTTTGGGTACCCAAATATACCAAATTTATTTCGTTTTATTAGGTTTTTAAACCTTTTATATGAAAAAAACCCATCATTCTGTGACTCTCATAACTTTTCCATACTTCGCTTTACAGAGCCGTGTCAGGTGACTTTTTGTGTGAGAAGAGCTGAGGTTTTCATTGCAATCATTTTGGGGACTGTATGAAATTTTAATCACTTTTTGTTTACATTTTTATGTGTTGCAAAATGGCAAAAAAAACAAACTGGTCGATATTTGGGTGTTTTTCTGTTACGGGGTTCAGCGCCAGATATGAACTATTTAATACTCTGCCCTACTACATCCCCGCAATCCCCTGAAAATACTAAATGGGTGGGGAAAACAACAGAACTTATGTAATTAGCAACATTGACCACTAGATGGCACCGTACACATTCATGTACACATAGACATTATGAACATATCTAACATTTTGCCAGTGGGAGCACAGCGCCCCTGCTATAGAATGCTCCCCCTATACATTCTCATTCATACATTCATGTACATGCAGTGCCCTCTCATACATTTATATATGGTACCCCCTTTTATACAGCACTCCCTTATCATACAGCAGCCTCCACCCATATCCATACAGCTCTGCCACCAATGTATCCCACACCAGACCCCCTGCCCAAGGGTTCACCTAGCTGCTTTGCTGCCTGAGGCAAACTATAGAAATCTGGGTCATACGTTCCGGAGCTATATTATGATAACTTTACAACAAAATAAAAATCTTTTGAAAAAAAAAAATAGCTGTTTTGCCATATTCTGGAATCCATATCGGCTCCATACTTCTATGTACCGGCCTGAATAAGGTGTTATTATATTTGTGGGGCGAGTTGTCATTTTTATATCGCTACCATTCTGGAGGCTGCACAACCTTTTTATCGCTTTTTATCCAATTTGGCAAAATGGTGACAAAAATGGTGAATCAGCCTTGTTTCAGTTACAAAGTTCCCCGAACGGGATAATTATTTATAGGTTTTGATAGATTGGGAAATGGGACACGGGAACAACTAACATGTTTATCATTTCAGCAGCGAAAATCTGCTTCTGTCATGTGGGGGTACATCATCACACAGCCCCCCATGTTTTCCCCTCTCCTCACACAACCCCCCTCATGTCCCCCCCCCCCCCATGTTCGCCTCCTCTCCTGCTTATGTTCTCCTCTCATGCTCCCCCTTCATTCGGTGTCTCCCTCTCTGCAGCCCCTTCTCTTCTACAGCAGACGCCTGTGCACTGCTTTCCTTGCGGGTCAATACAATGTATCTACCGTGCACGTATCATTGCACTTGTGCCGCAATGAAACCAATCCGGGAAGGAGCGTGGCCATCAGTACTAACCCCCACAATATTGCCCCCCCCCCCATTGCCCAGGAGGGGGGCAATGCCTGAAGCAATTTTCCCTGTTACTGCCACACCTTTTTACACTTCCAATATACAGCAGCCCCCCCCCCCCTTATACTGCCCCTCTCCGTACATTGCTCCTTCTCTGCTGTACCTTACCCTTTCTGTTCCTCCAAAACAGATATCTAACTGTATACAGAGCTCAGCTATACAGGGCCTCCCCTCTATATAGCCCCCTATAGTGCTCTACCATACAGTGCCCCCCCAGACATTACCCCAGACCCTAAGCCTTCTAGGGCACCCATGGCCACCCAAACCACCCACCAAATGTTAAACTGAGAAGGACCTTCACCCATGAAATCCTTGTATATCTGTTCCTGCTCTCTATACACATGTACACAGGAGACATTTCAGGACCTTTGAAGGTCCTCCAAAGGTCCTGAAACCGTAGATTGAAAGGAGGCAGGAGGGACACATCCTCCATTACCCAAGAAGCTTGATACTAGTACCAGATGTAGGAAGTGATTGCAGACTTGCCCAGGGCCCATGGGGGTCTCAGTTCGCCCCTGCCACCACATATGTACTGTGTATGCGCTGCTTTACCTGCGCCATCAATCAGTGCTCCAGGACTTTGTGTCTCTCTCACAGACACTAATAAGAGTTTATGAGTGTCCTGCAACTATGAGTAAATAAGAAGGAAATAAGAGCCATAAAACCCTAAAACTGGCAGATAGAGCGGCGGCGCCATGATTCTTCTCTCGGGAGGTTGTTATGGATGATTACAGGTTATAAGTGACTCACTTCTGCGCTTTGCTCTATATATTTGATCTCTTGCTCACCCGAGCATCTTCATATTTTATCCTTTTTTTATTCCTGTGACCAGCGAGTCTCCAGCATGATGTCACCTACCTAGACCACCTAAGCCTGTCCCCAATATTGATGGGTGTGTAATCTGGTGACTTCCCTGAGAGCTGGAGTTGTTTCAGGAAGAACCTCCTTACAACACACACAGGGGCACACTTACTAAAACCAGTGCCACAAAAGGGCCACGTGCAACACAAATGTGGAGCGGACACTTCTTAAATAAATGTGCAAACAGTTTGCTCTGAAAAGAACGTGCAAAGCCCGACAGAAAACTGGCACAAGCACCTTAGTAAACGTGCCCCACAGTCTGTACCACAATCCTAACCCTTCTAGCAGCTCTAATCCAGTCATCCCAGCAGCCATCCAGCTACAATAATATTTGTCTTGTGAGCTTGTGATCTGTGATGCTGCAGTTTTCATTTGAGCCAAACTTAAAAATAAGCAGCAATGAAAAGATAAATAACAGTATGCACATTTAAATATTTTTATAAAGATGTTCTGCAGCAGCTGCATGATCCTCCCCACAGACACTTCTTTCCAGTCTGTTGTGTAGTGAGGCTCATACAATGGAGTTTCTATGGAGTTTCCCGGGGCAATACAGGGAAAATCGGCGCAAAATGGAAAAATTTGCGTAACCCGCCGGTAAAACGCGGTTCGGGCCCTTAGTAAATGACCCCCAATGTTGGCTGGTGAATGTATAATGGAGAATCCATTGACATCATCACAGGTCCTTTAACTGGCATTCCTGTAGCAGATGTATTTCTGCTAAAGTGTCCTGTGCAGGACCTGTCAATGATGTCATTCCAGGTCCCACAGCAAAATACTCTATGCTTACTGCACATGTTTTATCACAGACCACAATATCCCACTAGTGAGAACCCAAATGTTAGATATAGTGACAATAGTGATCGACACACTGGGGCTCATTTACTTAGAGAGTCAGAAACTGCACTACAAGTGCTATTTCTGTCTATGATGCTGCATGCACAAATCTACGGCTGCCCCTGACCAGGTGTACAAATGAGCGACTTTTGCGACTTTTGGAGACTTTTTGCAACTTTTCTTTTAAAAAGTCGTAAGAACAAACATTACATAAAAGAATTAAGCTTTGTTCACACACGAAGATAGTTTTCAAGACAAATTTCTTCTTTGTATCATTGAATTTCCACACAATACAGGTGTTTTTCAATGGTACAATAACCACTTATAAGTATTCACCCTTGAGCAGCATATTGCAGTCCATTTCTCCGGTGTCAGATATGGGACTTCAGACTGAAACATACAGCTACTCCATCAAGCAGGGCAGTGCCAAGCCCATCAGGTGACGTTTCGGGGCACAGCCCCTTGGGGCACAGTACTGTGCTGTGCCCATATATACAGACTACGAGTACTAGTAGCATAACATTATAAGCGCTGTTCTCATGCATAGATGTAGAAGTTCTGAGCAAGTGTTGAAGTCCAGGATTAGAGTAGCGGTACAGTCAAAGCCACCATCAACAAGAAGCGCCACAGGCCCCAGAGTCCCAGTCCCACCCCCCACCCCCCCACCTTTTCCGTTTCAATAGCACTCATTTTTAGCTGAGTCTGGGGCCTTTTAGCTCCCTGCTGTGCTGCACTACATCCATCTCACAGGCCACCAGCGCATCAATGTGCAGCACCTCCACATCATCGTCCTTTTAATTCCCCTTCAAAGAGTCGATTCCAAGAATGGATTTTTTTCTTTGAGCATATAGGTAGAATAGACCCTGTATTCATCTAATTCCCCCCGAGCAACAGACACGTGATTCTTCTTCACTTTTCTTATCTGGAATCAGGGAAGGACTTGAGGTGTGAAGATTAAGGAGTTCTAGAAATTCCCATTATATGTTGATTGACCTGGTTGGGACCTTTAAATATTTGCAGGTTTTATAAAAACCGGTCTGTCCAGGATGAAATAAAACCGTAATATTGTGCTGTTTTATGTTTCTCCCTTGCCCACACCCTTCTAATATAAAGCCTTGCGGTCTGGGGGCTGGGGCCGGATGAGATATTCTGCACATTCCTGTGGTCAGTGATATCCAAGATGATATTTGCTCACCCCTTGTTATGTGGGAATAAAGTCTAATTATAGCAAAGATCTGATATCAGACCTTCCCACCTCCTCACTGGGAGCTACTTGTGCTCGCTGCTACATTGTAACTCTGCATCACGGAATGTCTACAGAGTCTGTGATGGAGATGTCTGGCATAAACTGCAATGGTAACAAGAAGGTGAAAGGGGTTCTCCAGCCATAGTAATTCCATAGGATAGGACCTAACTTGCTGATCAGTGGGGTCCATGAAACCCCCATTGGTCTCCAGAACGGGGGTCCGGTGCACTCAAGATGTCCGGAGTCGCCAGTCACGCATGCGCCAGCCAAGAGCATCTCCCAGCAACCTTCATCAGCGCCAAAGCAGCTGACACATGCGCAGCTGGCTGCTCTTTCCGTCTCCAGAGCATATCGTTCTCGAGATCCATGGGGGTCTAATTCTTTCTTCTTTTTTTATTTATATAGTGCTCACAGATTTCGCAATGCAGATTTTCGCCGCACAGAGCTTGTTCCCTGTCCCCATGGGGCTGACAATCTAATCAACCTACCAATATGTTTTGAACTGTGGGAGGAAAGGAGAACATGCAAACTCTTTGCAGATATTGATCTGGATGGAACTGGAACACAGGACCACAGTGCTGCAAGGCTGTAGTGCTAACCACTGAGCCACCATGCTGCCCCATAATCACCAATACCAACACGATAAGCAAAGTTGTCCCTATAATGTGGATAGGGCCTAACTTGCAATGGCTGGAGCACACCCTTATCAGAGGGATTTAAGCCAGCACCTTAAAAAAAATGGCGGCGCATGGACACCGCCATCTTGGCGAGTATCGTGGCTCCCCGTAACATCATCAGGGGGGAATATGGTAGTATATGGTAGGATCAATCAAGTACCTTAGGGCAGTGATGGCTAACCTATGGCACGGGTGACAGAGGTGGCACTCGGAGCCCTTTCTGTGGGCACTCAGGCCATCACCAGAGATGACTCCAGGTATCTTCCTGCAGTTCCAGACAGCCCAGGACTTGCTGTGCAAAGAGGTATTTTAAAGTGACAGCTGTACCTGGGACTATTTTCTGCTATATTGGTGCCTCTGGTGCTGATATGAATGAAAACTGTGATGGAGAAGGGAGTATAAATCACAAATTACATTTCTGGGTTGGCACTTTGCGATAAATAAGCGGGTCTTTGTTGAAGTTTTGGCACTCGGTCTCTAAAAGGTTTGCCATCACTGCCCTAGGGGGTCTGAAAAATAGTAAAAATAAAAAAAGTAAAAAAAAAATACAAATCACCCCCCTTTCCCTAGAACTGATATAAATATAAATAAAAAGTTAAAATCATAAACACATTAGGTATCGCTGCATCCAAAAACGCCCGATCTATCAAAATATAATAAAGTTCTTTCACTGATGTGATTAAAGGGTCGTACCGTCCTAAGAATGGTAGCATTGAAAACATGAAATGACACCACACATGCACTGAAGTATGAAAAAGTTATTAGCGCCAGAAGATGGAAAAAATAAAAACATTTCTTGTAAATGTATGAAAAAATGATAAAACCTATAAAAATGTGTTATCTCCGTGATCGCATCGACCCAAAGAATAAAGTAGACCTGTCATTTGGGGCGCACAGTGAAATTCATAAAATCCAAGCCCACAAGAAAACAGCGCAAATGCGTTTTTTTCACCAATTTCACCGTATTTGGAATTTTTTTCCCGCTTTCCAGTACACGACATGGAATACTAAATACCGTCACTATGGAGGGCAATTTGTTACGCAGAAAAGAAACCGTCACACAGCTCTGTACATGGAAAAATAAAAAAGTTATAGATTTTTGAAGGTGGGGAGTGACAAATTACAATGCAAAAATGAAAAAGGGCCTCGGCAGGAAGGGGTTAAAGCGACAGGAGACTACTACTCCCAGCCAAGAACTTTGACAATGTAGTTAGATTAATGGAGGGTTGTCCTACAGTATGAGCATTTATTGTGAATTACATTTTATATATTCTTAATGGGATGTGTGGCCACAGGTCGGGGTCAGGTCTCATCTGATGAAAACGGTGAATAACGGATCTGGTATTTTTCGATGGACTTGTAACGGCGTCTGTTAATATCCATTTTTACATCTTTTGTTAGACCTTCCATAGGTAGTAGAATTTAAAAAAAACAGATGGCTATAAAATGATTTTAAAAGTTACAATCCGTTTTTTTTAAACCAAAACGCAGAAAGGAATTAACCCTTTGGTAAAGGGTTTCCCATTAATTTGGGCAGCTTCTGGTTTCGGAATTGTGGACCTCTGTTCTGTGTTGCAGTCATGGGACTAGTGCAGTCAATCAGCCGGCCCCATGACCTCCTGATTGGCTGGATAAAGAACTTTTTTTTTTTTTACCCGTTTTTGGGATATAAGAAAATCCCTTTTGAAGTAAGGTCTTAAGAAAGTGGTTACAGCTGATATGATCTATAATTATTTCATGATTCCTGCGCTCTGTGCATCCAGTATGAGAAGGGTTAATATGTGATATCAGAAATAAAGTCTAGGGAAAGTTTTCTGTAACAATTTTTCTTCCCCTCTGTAATGTTACATAGTTTCATCTGTTGGAACATGAAGCAAACACCGGAGCAGGGGCCGAGCAGGAGTGCAGCTCCCATACCTATCCCCAGGGGGCGCTGTCTATATCACAGCAGTGTACACAGATGTATACAAATGCCAGACTGCTACATAGGGGCAGATTTACTTACCCGGTCCATTCGCGATCCAGGATTCTCTGCGGTGGATTCGAGTCCGGCCGGGATTTATTAAGGCAGTTCCTCTGCGCTGAAAAGCATCGGAACGCGCTCAAGTTCACCGGCCTATTCCTAGTGAAGGTAAGTGCAAGCGTCGTGACACATTTTTTGTTTTAAATGCACCGGTTTTTCCGAATCAGTCGGGTTTTCGTTCGACCACGCCCCCCGATTTCCGTCGCGTGCATGCCAGCATCGATGCGCCACAATCCGATCACGTGCGCCAAAATCCTGGGGCAATTCAGGGGAAATCGCCGCAAATCGGAAATATTCGGGTAACAAGTCGGGAAAACGCGAATCGGGCCCTTAGTAAATTACCCCCATAGTGTCCACACTGACCAGAACCACATATAGCCCATACATCCATGTACCAGTCACAGTTACCGTCCAAGGAGGCAGGTACCATCATAGCAGTATGTACCCACCAGAGATACTATCAAAACCGTATGTGCCAGCCTCAGATGCCCTCATAACAGCACATGCCAGCCACAGATACCTTCCAAGAGGCAGGTGCCAACCACTGTTACCCTCAAAACAGCATATACCAGCCATAGTTTCCCTCAAAACAGCACATGCCCGTCATAGATACTACCAATACAGCATGTATCAGCTTGTACCCTAATAACTATCTGTTATTGTGCCAGTCACAGGTACCCAGATGTGTCGATGACTGATGCCCCAGTATCAGATTCAGTTGCCCCCAAATCAGTGTATACCAGTCACCTGACTGTGTGTGCCAGCCACAGGACAAGTCCCGCCTTTTGTCCCCTCTTCAGTTTGGTAGCCATTCCTTTATTTTGGGGGTCATTCACGATTACATCATGGAATGAACTTGCTGCGGAATTTTCCTTGTGACGATTGTTCACCAGGACATAAAGACGTCAGTTTATTATTATATGACAAAAAAACAGCACAAAAAGAAGATAATTTTTAAAAACTTTATTCCGTGGCCCAGGTGGAAAAGGGATCTCGCCATCTCCGACCGCCGCCGCCATCTTATTTGATGGTTTCTTCAGATGCTGTAGAGACCACTTTGCCATCCACAATCTCGTGCTGGGTGACGGTCACCTTCTGTATAGTGTTTGGTGCTGTAGAGGAATGGAAATTCATCAATGATCCCTTTCAGTTGTGTATCCAGTACTTAGAGAGGTTTTCCAACTAAAGACACAGATCTCTAAACTCTGTATGGGGAGAGGACTTGGGGCACTGACATCTGGGGACCACAAGAAACCTGACCAATGGGGTCCTACCTGTGCCTCTTACAAAATCCTACACATGGCTGCTGCTCTATTCACTTCCAGGGGATTGCTGTATCATGGCAGTACATGGAGTCTTGGCTGCGCATGCGCACATCTGCTCCAATCACAATGATTCATGCAGACACCTGTTGTCATGATCAATGAGCTACCGAACAGCCCAAACTACCAGAAATCAGACACTTGTCCCCTACCATATGAATTGGGGATATGTGTCATTTCTGAAAATAACCCAGATTATGAAATGTCCAGGATTTATAAATGTTCATAGAGATTGGAAGGTGTAAAGATCTGTAATTAGTGCAAAATTCTAGATTAGATTAGATCAACATTCCTGGAAGTTTCGGGATTATCAAATTTTAGATCAAATTTTGATGCACGTGCCAAATAGTAACCTATATACAAAATACTATAGAACAATCCCAAATTAAGTAAATTCCCTTTTTCGCCACATGTTGGAAATCAACTTTCAGACAAATATATTTTACCTGCACTAATACATTGTAACAAACAGATCTAGATTTGGTAGATTCCCTGGACTGGATACATATGTTACAGATATTCAGGCTAAGCAGCCGTTGCGATCTCCTATTCTTCCCTGTGTGTATTGGTAAGGTGTAATTCTTTAGTTGGGCACTGGGGCGGCGATATTTTCACTGCAGATTTACATATTACCAAAAGAATAAAAATAGGAGAGAGATTCCACGAGGGAATGTAATTTATGAGATGAAACTTGGGTCCTCAGCACATTGGGGCTCATTTATAAGGGTCCATTTTTTTGGCGCACAGATTGTGCAGGTTTATACACTGTGATTTTAGATTCTCAAGACGGCTTAATATTTTGACGTGACTCTCTACATTCATCAAGGGGAACTTGGTTTACTTATTTTGTGGGTCCAAATGTGCGAGACAAATTGCACCAGAAAATTAAAGGTACAGGAGAAGTGTTGGAGAAGAAAATCTGCACTTAAATTGAGAGACTAATTCACTAATAGGTCACAGGATGTGGACAAGAACAAAAACGGCTGCCGAAAAACTGGCGCAAATAGCATAAAAAATGTGCCGCATTGTGGCCACTTTTCAGCCATATACATAAGCAGCCTATGGGAAGCTGTAAATATTAGTACTATGGGAGGCTGTATATATCAGTTCAATGGGGGGCTGTATATATTAGTACTATGGGGGCTGTATATATTAGTACTATGGGGGGCTGTATATATTAGTAATATAGGAGGCTGTATATATCAGTTCTATGGGGAGCTGTATATATTAGTACTATGGGGGGCTGTATATATAAGTATTATGGGGGGCTGTATACATGTACTATAGGGGGCTGTATATATAAGTACTATGTGGGGCTGTATATATTAGTACTATGGGTGGCTGTATATATGAGTACTATGGGTGGCTGTATATATTAGTACTATGAGGGGCTGTATATATTAGTACTATGGGGCTGTGTATATTAGTACTATGGGTGGCTGTATATATTAGTACTATTTGGGTGTGTATACATTAGTACTATGGGGGGCTGTATATATAAGTACTATGGGAGGCTGTATATATTAGTACTATGTGGGGCTGTATATATTAGTACTATGGGAGGCTGTATATATTAGTAATATGTGGGGCTGTATATATTAGTACTATGTGGGGCTGTAAACATTAGTACTATGGGGGGCTGTATATATAAGTACTATGGGAGGCTGTATATATTAGTACTATGTGGGGCTGTATATATAAGTACTATGTGGGGCTGTATACATTAGTACTATGGGGGGCTGTATATATAAGAACTATGTGGGGCTGTATATATTAGTACTATGAGGGGCTGTATATATTAGTACTATGGGAGGCTGTATATATTAGTACTATGGGAGGCTGTATATATTAGTACTATGTGGGGCTGTATATATTAGTACTATGGGAGGCTGTATATATTAGTACTATGGGGGCTGTATATATTAGTACTATGGGGGGCTGTATATATTAGTACTATGAGGGGCTGTATATATTAGTACTATGGGGGCTGTATATATTAGTACTATGGGGGGCTGTATATATCAGTTCAATGGGGGGCTGTATATATTAGTACTATGGGGGCTGTATATATTAGTACTATGGGGGGCTGTATATATTAGTAATATAGGAGGCTGTATATATCAGTTCTATGGGGAGCTGTATATATTAGTACTATGGGGGGCTGTATATATAAGTATTATGGGGGGCTGTATACATGTACTATGGGGGGCTGTATATATATGTACTATAGGGGGCTGTATATATAAGTACTATGTGGGGCTGTATATATTAGTACTATGGGTGGCTGTATATATGAGTACTATGGGTGGCTGTATATATTAGTACTATGAGGGGCTGTATATATTAGTACTATGGGGCTGTGTATATTAGTACTATGGGTGGCTGTATATATTAGTACTATGTGGGGCTGTATACATTAGTACTATGGGGGGCTGTATATATAAGTACTATGGGAGGCTGTATATATTAGTACTATGTGGGGCTGTATATATTAGTACTATGGGAGGCTGTATATATTAGTAATATGTGGGGCTGTATATATTAGTACTATGTGGGGCTGTAAACATTAGTACTATGGGGGGCTGTATATATAAGTACTATGGGAGGCTGTATATATTAGTACTATGTGGGGCTGTATATATAAGTACTATGTGGGGCTGTATACATTAGTACTATGGGGGGCTGTATATATAAGAACTATGTGGGGCTGTATATATTAGTACTATGAGGGGCTGTATAAATTAGTACTATGGGAGGCTGTATATATTAGTACTATGGGAGGCTGTATATATTAGTACTATGTGGGGCTGTATATATTAGTACTATGGGAGGCTGTATATATTAGTACTATGGGGGCTGTATATATTAGTACTATGGGGGGCTGTATATATTAGTACTATGAGGGGCTGTATATATTAGTACTATGGGGGCTGTATATATTAGTACTATGGGGGGCTGTATATATTAGTACTATGAGGGGCTGTATATATTAGTACTATGGGGCTGTATATATTAGTACTATGGGGCTGTATATATTAGTACTATGGGGGGCTGTATATATTAGTACTATGAGGGGCTGTATATATTAGTACTATGGGGGGCTGTATATATTAGTACTATGAGGGGCTGTATATATTAGTAATATGGGAGGCTGTATATATTAGTTCTATGGGAGGCTGTATATATTAGCACTATGGGGGCTGTAAATATTAGTACTATGGGGGCTGTAAATATTAGTACTATGGGGGGCTGTGTATATTAGTACTATGGGGGACTGTATATATTAGTACTATATGGGGCTGTATGGGGGCTGTATATATTAGTACTATGGGGGACTGTATATATTAGTACTATGGGGGCTGTAAATATTAGTACTATGGGGGGCTGTGTATATTAGTACTATGGGGGACTGTATATATTAGTACTATATGGGGCTGTATGGGGGCTGTATATATTAGTACTATGGGGGACTGTATATATTAGTACTATGGGAGGCTGTATATATCAGTTCTATAGGGGGCTGTATATATTAGTACTATGAGGGGCTGTATATATTAGTAATATAGGAGGCTGTATATATAAGTTCTATGGGGAGCTGTATATATTAGTACTATGGGGGGCTGTATATATAAGTATTATGGGGGGCTGTATACATGTACTGTAGGGGGCTGTATATATAAGTAATATGTGGGGCTGTATATATTAGTACTATGGGAGGCTGTATATATTAGTACTATGGGGGGCTGTATATATTAGTACTATGGGGGGCTGTATATATTAGTACTATGGGGGCTGTATATATTAGTACTATGGGGGCTGTATATATTAGTACTATGGGGGGCTGTATATATTAGTACTATGAGGGGCTGTATATATTAGTAATATGGGAGGCTGTATATATTAGTTCTATGGGAGGCTGTATATATTAGTACTATGGGGGACTGTATATATATGTACTATGGGGGGCTGTATATATTAGCACTATGGGGGCTGTGTATATTAGCACTATGGGAGGCTGTATATATTAGTACTATGGGAGGCTGTATATATTAGTACTATGTGGGGCTGTATATATATTAGTACTATGGGAGGCTGTATATATTAGTACTATGGGGGCTGTATATATTAGTACTATGGGGGGCTGTATATATTAGTACTATGAGGGGCTGTATATATTAGTACTATGGGGGCTGTATATATTAGTACTATGGGGGGCTGTATATATTAGTACTATGAGGGGCTGTATATATTAGTACTATGGGGCTGTATATATTAGTACTATGGGGGGCTGTATATATTAGTACTATGAGGGGCTGTATATATTAGTACTATGGGGGGCTGTATATATAAGTATTATGGGGGGCTGTATACATGTACTATGGGGGGCTGTATATATATGTACTGTAGGGGGCTGTATATATAAGTAATATGTGGGGCTGTATATATTAGTACTATGGGGGGCTGTATATATTAGTACTATGGGGGGCTGTATATATTAGTACTATGGGGGCTGTATATATTAGTACTATGGGGGCTGTATATATTAGTACTATGGGGGGCTGTATATATTAGTACTATGAGGGGCTGTATATATTAGTAATATGGGAGGCTGTATATATTAGTTCTATGGGAGGCTGTATATATTAGTACTATGGGGGACTGTATATATATGTACTATGGGGGGCTGTATATATTAGCACTATGGGGGCTGTGTATATTAGTACTATGGGGGGCTCTATATATTAGTACTATGGGGGCTGTAAATATTAGTACTATGGGGGGCTGTATATATTAGTACTATGGGGGGCTGTATATATTAGTACTATATTGGGCTGTATGGGGGCTGTATATATTAGTACTATGGGGGACTGTATATATTAGTACTATGAGGGGCTGTATATATTAGTACTATGGGGGGCTGTATATATAAGTACTATGGGGGGCTGTATATTTAAGTACTATGTGGGGCTGTATATATTAGTACTATGGGAGGCTGTATATATTAGTACTATGGGGGCTGTATATATAAGTACTATGTGGGGCTGTATATATTAGTACTATGGGGGACTGTATATAATAGTACTATGGGGGGCTGTATATATTAGTACTATGGGGCCTGTATTTATTAGTACTATGAGGGGCTGTATATATTAGTAATATGGGAGGCTGTATACATTAGTACTATGGGGGCTGTGTATATTAGTACTATGGGGGGCTCTATATATTAGTACTATGGGGGCTGTATATATTAGTACTATGGGAGGCTGTATATATTAGTACTATGGGGAGCTGTATATATTAGTACTATGGGAGGCTGTATATATAGATTTGGTAGATTCCCTGGACTGGATACATATGTTACAGATATTCAGGCTAAGCAGCCGTTGCGATCTCCTATTCTTCCCTGTGTGTATTGGTAAGGTGTAATTCTTTAGTTGGGCACTGGGGCGGCGATATTTTCACTGCAGATTTACATATTACCAAAAGAATAAAAATAGGAGAGAGATTCCACGAGGGAATGTAATTTATGAGATGAAACTTGGGTCCTCAGCACATTGGGGCTCATTTATAAGGGTCCATTTTTTTGGCGCACAGATTGTGCAGGTTTATACACTGTGATTTTAGATTCTCAAGACGGCTTAATATTTTGACGTGACTCTCTACATTCATCAAGGGGAACTTGGTTTACTTATTTTGTGGGTCCAAATGTGCGAGACAAATTGCACCAGAAAATTAGAGGTACAGGAGAAGTGTTGGAGAAGAAAATCTGCACTTAAATTGAGAGACTAATTCACTAATAGGTCACAGGATGTGGACAAGAACAAAAACGGCTGCCGAAAAACTGGCGCAAACAGCATAAAAAATGTGCCGCATTGTGGCCACTTTTCAGCCATATACATAAGCAGCCTATGGGAAGCTGTAAATATTAGTACTATGGGAGGCTGTATATATCAGTTCAATGGGGGGCTGTATATATTAGTACTATGGGGGCTGTATATATTAGTACTATGGGGGGCTGTATATATTAGTAATATAGGAGGCTGTATATATCAGTTCTATGGGGAGCTGTATATATTAGTACTATGGGGGGCTGTATATATAAGTATTATGGGGGGCTGTATACATGTACTATGGGGGGCTGTATATATATGTACTATAGGGGGCTGTATATATAAGTACTATGTGGGGCTGTATATATTAGTACTATGGGTGGCTGTATATATGAGTACTATGGGTGGCTGTATATATTAGTACTATGAGGGGCTGTATATATTAGTACTATGGGGCTGTGTATATTAGTACTATGGGTGGCTGTATATATTAGTACTATGTGGGGCTGTATACATTAGTACTATGGGGGGCTGTATATATAAGTACTATGGGAGGCTGTATATATTAGTACTATGTGGGGCTGTATATATTAGTACTATGGGAGGCTGTATATATTAGTAATATGTGGGGCTGTATATATTAGTACTATGTGGGGCTGTAAACATTAGTACTATGGGGGGCTGTATATATAAGTACTATGGGAGGCTGTATATATTAGTACTATGTGGGGCTGTATATATAAGTACTATGTGGGGCTGTATACATTAGTACTATGGGGGGCTGTATATATAAGAACTATGTGGGGCTGTATATATTAGTACTATGAGGGGCTGTATATATTAGTACTATGGGAGGCTGTATATATTAGTACTATGGGAGGCTGTATATATTAGTACTATGTGGGGCTGTATATATTAGTACTATGGGAGGCTGTATATATTAGTACTATGGGGGCTGTATATATTAGTACTATGGGGGGCTGTATATATTAGTACTATGAGGGGCTGTATATATTAGTACTATGGGGGCTGTATATATTAGTACTATGGGGGGCTGTATATATTAGTACTATGAGGGCCTGTATATATTAGTACTATGGGGCTGTATATATTAGTACTATGGGGGGCTGTATATATTAGTACTATGAGGGGCTGTATATATTAGTACTATGGGGGGCTGTATATATTAGTACTATGAGGGGCTGTATATATTAGTAATATGGGAGGCTGTATATATTAGTTCTATGGGAGGCTGTATATATTAGCACTATGGGGGCTGTGTATATTAGTACTATGGGGGACTGTATATATTAGTACTATATGGGGCTGTATGGGGGCTGTATATATTAGTACTATGGGGGACTGTATATATTAGTACTATGGGAGGCTGTATATATCAGTTCTATAGGGGGCTGTATATATTAGTACTATGAGGGGCTGTATATATTAGTAATATAGGAGGCTGTATATATAAGTTCTATGGGGAGCTGTATATTTTAGTACTATGGGGGGCTGTATATATAAGTATTATGGGGGGCTGTATACATGTACTATGGGGGGCTGTATATATATGTACTGTAGGGGGCTGTATATATAAGTAATATGTGGGGCTGTATATATTAGTACTATGGGGGGCTGTATATATTAGTACTATGGGGGGCTGTATATATTAGTACTATGGGGGCTGTATATATTAGTACTATGGGGGCTGTATATATTAGTACTATGGGGGGCTGTATATATTAGTACTATGAGGGGCTGTATATATTAGTAATATGGGAGGCTGTATATATTAGTTCTATGGGAGGCTGTATATATTAGTACTATGGGGGACTGTATATATATGTACTATGGGGGGCTGTATATATTAGCACTATGGGGGCTGTGTATATTAGTACTATGGGAGGCTGTATATATTAGTACTATGGGAGGCTGTATATATTAGTACTATGTGGGGCTGTATATATATTAGTACTATGGGAGGCTGTATATATTAGTACTATGGGGGCTGTATATATTAGTACTATGGGGGGCTGTATATATTAGTACTATGAGGGGCTGTATATATTAGTACTATGGGGGCTGTATATATTAGTACTATGGGGGGCTGTATATATTAGTACTATGAGGGGCTGTATATATTAGTACTATGGGGCTGTATATATTAGTACTATGGGGGGCTGTATATATTAGTACTATGAGGGGCTGTATATATTAGTACTATGGGGGGCTGTATATATAAGTATTATGGGGGGCTGTATACATGTACTATGGGGGGCTGTATATATATGTACTGTAGGGGGCTGTACTATGGGGGGCTGTATATATTAGTACTATGAGGGGCTGTATATATTAGTAATATGGGAGGCTGTATATATTAGTTCTATGGGAGGCTGTATATATTAGTACTATGGGGGACTGTATATATATGTACTATGGGGGGCTGTATATATTAGCACTATGGGGGCTGTGTATATTAGTACTATGGGGGGCTCTATATATTAGTACTATGGGGGCTGTAAATATTAGTACTATGGGGGGCTGTATATATTAGTACTATGGGGGGCTGTATATATTAGTACTATATTGGGCTGTATGGGGGCTGTATATATTAGTACTATGGGGGACTGTATATATTAGTACTATGAGGGGCTGTATATATTAGTACTATGGGGGGCTGTATATATAAGTACTATGGGGGGCTGTATATTTAAGTACTATGTGGGGCTGTATATATTAGTACTATGGGAGGCTGTATATATTAGTACTATGGGGGCTGTATATATAAGTACTATGTGGGGCTGTATATATTAGTACTATGGGGGACTGTATATAATAGTACTATGGGGGGCTGTATATATTAGTACTATGGGGCCTGTATTTATTAGTACTATGAGGGGCTGTATATATTAGTAATATGGGAGGCTGTATACATTAGTACTATGGGGGCTGTGTATATTAGTACTATGGGGGGCTCTATATATTAGTACTATGGGGGCTGTATATATTAGTACTATGGGAGGCTGTATATATTAGTACTATGGGGAGCTGTATATATTAGTACTATGGGAGGCTGTATATATAGATTTGGTAGATTCCCTGGACTGGATACATATGTTACAGATATTCAGGCTAAGCAGCCGTTGCGATCTCCTATTCTTCCCTGTGTGTATTGGTAAGGTGTAATTCTTTAGTTGGGCACTGGGGCGGCGATATTTTCACTGCAGATTTACATATTACCAAAAGAATAAAAATAGGAGAGAGATTCCACGAGGGAATGTAATTTATGAGATGAAACTTGGGTCCTCAGCACATTGGGGCTCATTTATAAGGGTCCATTTTTTTGGCGCACAGATTGTGCAGGTTTATACACTGTGATTTTAGATTCTCAAGACGGCTTAATATTTTGACGTGACTCTCTACATTCATCAAGGGGAACTTGGTTTACTTATTTTGTGGGTCCAAATGTGCGAGACAAATTGCACCAGAAAATTAGAGGTACAGGAGAAGTGTTGGAGAAGAAAATCTGCACTTAAATTGAGAGACTAATTCACTAATAGGTCACAGGATGTGGACAAGAACAAAAACGGCTGCCGAAAAACTGGCGCAAACAGCATAAAAAATGTGCCGCATTGTGGCCACTTTTCAGCCATATACATAAGCAGCCTATGGGAAGCTGTAAATATTAGTACTATGGGAGGCTGTATATATCAGTTCAATGGGGGGCTGTATATATTAGTACTATGGGGGCTGTATATATTAGTACTATGGGGGGCTGTATATATTAGTAATATAGGAGGCTGTATATATCAGTTCTATGGGGAGCTGTATATATTAGTACTATGGGGGGCTGTATATATAAGTATTATGGGGGGCTGTATACATGTACTATGGGGGGCTGTATATATATGTACTATAGGGGGCTGTATATATAAGTACTATGTGGGGCTGTATATATTAGTACTATGGGTGGCTGTATATATGAGTACTATGGGTGGCTGTATATATTAGTACTATGAGGGGCTGTATATATTAGTACTATGGGGCTGTGTATATTAGTACTATGGGTGGCTGTATATATTAGTACTATGTGGGGCTGTATACATTAGTACTATGGGGGGCTGTATATATAAGTACTATGGGAGGCTGTATATATTAGTACTATGTGGGGCTGTATATATTAGTACTATGGGAGGCTGTATATATTAGTAATATGTGGGGCTGTATATATTAGTACTATGTGGGGCTGTAAACATTAGTACTATGGGGGGCTGTATATATAAGTACTATGGGAGGCTGTATATATTAGTACTATGTGGGGCTGTATATATAAGTACTATGTGGGGCTGTATACATTAGTACTATGGGGGGCTGTATATATAAGAACTATGTGGGGCTGTATATATTAGTACTATGAGGGGCTGTATATATTAGTACTATGGGAGGCTGTATATATTAGTACTATGGGAGGCTGTATATATTAGTACTATGTGGGGCTGTATATATTAGTACTATGGGAGGCTGTATATATTAGTACTATGGGGGCTGTATATATTAGTACTATGGGGGGCTGTATATATTAGTACTATGAGGGGCTGTATATATTAGTACTATGGGGGCTGTATATATTAGTACTATGGGGGGCTGTATATATTAGTACTATGAGGGGCTGTATATATTAGTACTATGGGGCTGTATATATTAGTACTATGGGGGGCTGTATATATTAGTACTATGAGGGGCTGTATATATTAGTACTATGGGGGGCTGTATATATTAGTACTATGAGGGGCTGTATATATTAGTAATATGGGAGGCTGTATATATTAGTTCTATGGGAGGCTGTATATATTAGCACTATGGGGGCTGTGTATATTAGTACTATGGGGGACTGTATATATTAGTACTATATGGGGCTGTATGGGGGCTGTATATATTAGTACTATGGGGGACTGTATATATTAGTACTATGGGAGGCTGTATATATCAGTTCTATAGGGGGCTGTATATATTAGTACTATGAGGGGCTGTATATATTAGTAATATAGGAGGCTGTATATATAAGTTCTATGGGGAGCTGTATATTTTAGTACTATGGGGGGCTGTATATATAAGTATTATGGGGGGCTGTATACATGTACTATGGGGGGCTGTATATATATGTACTGTAGGGGGCTGTATATATAAGTAATATGTGGGGCTGTATATATTAGTACTATGGGGGGCTGTATATATTAGTACTATGGGGGGCTGTATATATTAGTACTATGGGGGCTGTATATATTAGTACTATGGGGGCTGTATATATTAGTACTATGGGGGGCTGTATATATTAGTACTATGAGGGGCTGTATATATTAGTAATATGGGAGGCTGTATATATTAGTTCTATGGGAGGCTGTATATATTAGTACTATGGGGGACTGTATATATATGTACTATGGGGGGCTGTATATATTAGCACTATGGGGGCTGTGTATATTAGTACTATGGGAGGCTGTATATATTAGTACTATGGGAGGCTGTATATATTAGTACTATGTGGGGCTGTATATATATTAGTACTATGGGAGGCTGTATATATTAGTACTATGGGGGCTGTATATATTAGTACTATGGGGGGCTGTATATATTAGTACTATGAGGGGCTGTATATATTAGTACTATGGGGGCTGTATATATTAGTACTATGGGGGGCTGTATATATTAGTACTATGAGGGGCTGTATATATTAGTACTATGGGGCTGTATATATTAGTACTATGGGGGGCTGTATATATTAGTACTATGAGGGGCTGTATATATTAGTACTATGGGGGGCTGTATATATAAGTATTATGGGGGGCTGTATACATGTACTATGGGGGGCTGTATATATATGTACTGTAGGGGGCTGTATATATAAGTAATATGTGGGGCTGTATATATTAGTACTATGGGGGGCTGTATATATTAGTACTATGGGGGGCTGTATATATTAGTACTATGGGGGCTGTATATATTAGTACTATGGGGGCTGTATATATTAGTACTATGGGGGGCTGTATATATTAGTACTATGAGGGGCTGTATATATTAGTAATATGGGAGGCTGTATATATTAGTTCTATGGGAGGCTGTATATATTAGTACTATGGGGGACTGTATATATATGTACTATGGGGGGCTGTATATATTAGCACTATGGGGGCTGTGTATATTAGTACTATGGGGGGCTCTATATATTAGTACTATGGGGGCTGTAAATATTAGTACTATGGGGGGCTGTATATATTAGTACTATGGGGGGCTGTATATATTAGTACTATATTGGGCTGTATGGGGGCTGTATATATTAGTACTATGGGGGACTGTATATATTAGTACTATGAGGGGCTGTATATATTAGTACTATGGGGGGCTGTATATATAAGTACTATGGGGGGCTGTATATTTAAGTACTATGTGGGGCTGTATATATTAGTACTATGGGAGGCTGTATATATTAGTACTATGGGGGCTGTATATATAAGTACTATGTGGGGCTGTATATATTAGTACTATGGGGGACTGTATATAATAGTACTATGGGGGGCTGTATATATTAGTACTATGGGGCCTGTATTTATTAGTACTATGAGGGGCTGTATATATTAGTAATATGGGAGGCTGTATACATTAGTACTATGGGGGCTGTGTATATTAGTACTATGGGGGGCTCTATATATTAGTACTATGGGGGCTGTATATATTAGTACTATGGGAGGCTGTATATATTAGTACTACGGGGAGCTGTATATATTAGTACTATGGGAGGCTGTATATATTAGTACTATGGGGGCTGTGTATATTAGTACTATGGGGGGCTCTATATATTAGTACTATGGGGGCTGTAAATATTAGTACTATGGGGGCTGTATATATTAGTACTATGGGGGCTGTATATATTAGTACTATATGGGGCTGTATGGGGGCTGTACATATTAGTACTATGGGGGACTGTATATATTAGTACTATGGGAGGCTGTATATAGCAGTTCTATGGGGGGCTGTATATATTAGTACTATGGGGGGCTGTATATATTAGTAATATAGGAGGCTGTATATATCAGTTCTATGGGGAGCTGTATATATTAGTACTATGGGGGGCTGTATATATAAGTATTATGGGGGGCTGTTTACATGTACTATGGGGGACTGTATATATATTTACTTTAGGGGGCTGTATATATAAGTACTATGTGGGGCTGTATATATTAGTACTATGGGTGGCTGTATATATTAGTACTATGGGGGGCTGTATATATAAGTACTATGTGGGGCTGTATATATTAGTACTATGGGAGGCTGTATATATTAGTACTATGGGGGGCTGTATATATTAGTACTATGGGGGCTGTATATATTAGTACTATGAGGGGCTGTATATATTAGTAATATGGGAGGCTGTATATATTAGTTCTATGGGAGGCTGTATATATTAGTACTATGGGTGCTGTATATATTAGTACTATGGGGGGGCTCTATATATTAGTACTATGGGGGCTGTAAATATTAGTACTATGGGGGGCTGTATATATTAGTACTATGGGGGCTGTATATATTAGTACTATATGGGGCTATATGGGGGTTGTATATATTAGTACTATGGGGGGGCTGTATATATTAGTAATATAGGAGGCTGTATATATCAGTTCTATGGGGAGCTGTATATATTAGTACTATGGGGGGCTGTATATATAAGTATTATGGGGGGCTGTATACATGTACTATGGGGGCTGTATATAATAGTACTATGGGGGGCTGTATATATTAGTACTATGGGGCCTGTATTTATTGTTACTATGGGGGCTGTATATATTAGTACTATGAGGGGCTGTATATATTAGTAATATGGGAGGCTGTATATATTAGTACTATGGGAGGCTGTATATATTAGTACTATGGGGGCTGTGTATATTAGTACTATGGGGGGCTCTATATATTAGTACTATGGGGGCTGTAAATATTAGTACTATGGGGGCTGTATATATTAGTACTATGAGGGGCTGTATATATTAGTACTATATGGGGCTGTATGGGGGCTGTACATATTAGTACTATGGGGGACTGTATATATTAGTACTATGGGAGGCTGTATATAGCAGTTCTATGGGGGGCTGTATATATTAGTACTATGGGGGGCTGTATATATAAGTATTATGGGGGGCTGTTTACATGTACTATGGGGGGCTGTATATATATTTACTTTAGGGGGCTGTATATATAAGTACTATGTGGGGCTGTATATATTAGTACTATGGGTGGCTGTATATATTAGTACTATGGGGGGCTGTATATATAAGTACTATGTGGGGCTGTATATATTAGTACTATGTGAGGCTGTATATATTAGTACTATGGGGGGCTGTTTATATTAGTACTATGGGGGCTGTATATATTAGTACTATGAGGGGCTGTATATATTAGTACTATGGGTGCTGTATATATTAGTACTATGAGGGGCTGTATATATTAGTACTATGGGTGCTGTATATATTAGTACTATGGGGGGCTCTATATATTAGTACTATGGGGGCTGTAAATATTAGTACTATGGGGGGCTGTATATATTAGTACTATGGGTGCTGTATATATTAGTACTATGGGGGGCTCTATATATTAGTACTATGGGGGCTGTAAATATTAGTACTATGGGGGGCTGTATATATTAGTTCTATGGGGGGCTGTATATATTAGTACTATATGGGGCTGTATGGGGGTTGTATATATTAATACTATGGGGGGCTGTATATATTAGTAATATAGGAGGCTGCATATATCAGTTCTATGGGGAGCTGTATATATTAGTTCTATGGAGGGCTGTATATATTAGTTCTATGGGAGGCTGTATATATTAGTACTATGGGTGCTGTATATATTAGTACTATGGGGGGCTCTATATATTAGTACTATGGGGGCTGTAAATATTAGTACTATGGGGGGCTGTATATATTAGTACTATGGGGGGCTGTATATATTAGTACTATATGGGGCTGTATGGGGGTTGTATATATTAGTACTATGGGGGGCTGTATATATTAGTAATATAGGAGGCTGCATATATCAGTTCTATGGGGAGCTGTATATATTAGTACTATGGGGGGCTGTATATATAAGTACTATGTGAGGCTCTATATATTAGTACTATGGGGGCTGTATATATTAGTACTATGGGGGCTGTATATATTAGTACTATGGGGGCTGTATATATTAGAACTATGCGGGGGCTGTATATATTAGTACTATGGGGGGGCTGTATATATTAGTACTCTGGGGGCTGTATAAATTAGTACTATGGGGGCTGTATATATTAGTACTATGTGAGGCTCTATATATTAGTACTATGGAGGCTGTATATATTAGTACTATGGGGGGCTGTATATATTAGTACTATGGGGGGCTGTATATATTAGTAATATGGGGGGGCTGTATATATTAGTACTATGAGGGGCTGTATATATTAGTAATATGGGGGGGCTGTATATATTAGTACTATGAGGGGCTGTATATATTAGTACTATGGGTGATGTAAATATTAGTACTATGGGGGGGCTGTATATATTAGTACTATGGGAGGCTGTATATATTAGTACTATGGGTGCTGTAAATATTAGTACTATGGGGGGCTGTATATATTAGTACTATGGGGGGCTGTATATATTAGTACTATATGGGGCTGTATGGGGGTTGTATATATTAGTACTATGGGGGGCTGTATATATTAGTACTATGGGACCTGTATTTATTAGTACTATGGGCGCTGTATATATTAGTACTATGAGGGGCTGCATATATTAGTTCTATGGGAGGCTGTATATATTAGTACTATGGGGGCTGTGTATATTAGTACTATGGGGGGCTCTATATATTAGTACTATGGGGGCTGTAAATATTACTATGGGGGGCTGTATATATTAGTACTATGGGGGGGCTGTATATATTAGTACAATAGGGGGCTGTATATATTAGTTCTATGGGGGGCTGTATATATTAGTACTATGGGGGCTGTATATATTAGTACTATGGGGGGCTGTATATATTAGTACTATGGGGGGCTGTATATATTAGTACTATGGGGCCTGTATTTATTAGTACTATGGGGGCTGTATATATTAGTACTATGGGGGGCTGTATATATTAGTAATATGGGAGGCTGTATATATTAGTTCTATGGGAGGCTGTATATATTAGTACTATGGGGGGCTGTATATATTAGTACTATGGGGGGCTGTATATATCAGTTCTATGGGGGGCTGTATATATTAGTACTATGGGGGGCTGTATATATTAGTACTATATGGGGCTGTATATATCAGTTCTATGGAGGGCTGTATATATTAGTACTATGGGGGGCTGTATATACTAGTACTATGGGGGGCTGTATACATTAGTACTATGGGGGGCTGTATATATCAGTTCTATGGGGGCTGTATATATTAGTACTATGGGGGGCTGTATATATTAGTACTATGGTAGGCTGTATATATTAGTACTATATGGGGCTGTATATATCAGTTCTATGGGGGGCTGTATATATTAGTACTATGGGGGGCTGTATACATTAGTACTATGGGGGGCTGTATATATTAGTACTATGGGAGGCTGTATATATTAGTACTATGGGGGCTGTATATATTAGTACTATGGGGGCTGTATATATTAGTACTATGGGGGCTGTATATATTAGTACTATGGGAGGCTGTATATATAAGTATTATGGGGGGCTGTATATATTAGTAATATGGGGGGCTGTATATATATGTACTGTGGGGGGCTGTATATATAAGTATTATGGGGGGTTGTATATATTAGTACTATGGGGGGCTCTATATATATGTACTATGGGGGGCTGTATATATTAGTACTATGGGGGACTGTATATATTAGTACTATGGGGGCTGTATATATTAGTACTATGGGGGGCTGTATATATTAGTACTATGGGGGCTGTATATATTAGTACTATGGGGGGCTGTATATATTAGTACTATGGGGGCTGTATACATTAGTACTATGGGGGGCTGTATATATTAGTACTATGGGGGCTGTATATAAAAGTACTATGGGGGGCTGTATATAATAGCAGGGGATCAGGGTATAGAGAACGGTTTTGGGGGTGGCAGTTACATTTTTGCCTCAGGCAGCAAAAAGGCTTAAATCCTTGTACATAAGGAAATCTCTAGCATTACAAAGAGATTTTCAATATAAACAGGAAATTACTAACGGATATTCTGATTTATAATTTGAGAAGATTTTTTTTCCTCTTACCTAATGTTCACTTACCCCCTTTCGACTGTGACTCTGGGCCATTCCTGAAAAAAATAGAAAAAAAATTAGAAAAAACTGGCAAAGCAGTCTCTGGATATTCTGAGAGATCAGAATTTTTTTGGGGGGGTTACAAGTCTGCACCGGCCTCCTGACTGTTCAGGATAATCTGCTGTGTACTTGGGGTCAGATAGAAAACTCATTTTAAGCTGCAGCAGCCACTGTATGCGCCTGTGCCACTTCTACAAAGCTTCAGAGGGATCATTTAGAATATTATAGAACATGACTGACGTGTACGCATGTAAATAATACACTTGGGTAAAAGAAAACCTAGTATTTTCTAAAGAAGACTGATGTCTTTTTTCTTTAATCAGAGCCATCAGCATATAAAAAATAATTACTAGTCACACAAGTAGCAGCACATGGCAGCTCGCTGTGTATGGGGGTGTAGTCAAAGAGGGGTCAGAGCCCCATGCTGACCCCTGACCACTGCTAGCTATGATAGAAAGGTGTCGGGACACACAGGACATGGCCGCTCGCTGTGTATAGGGGGTGTAGTCACAGAGAGGTCAGAGCGCCCATGATGACCACTGCTGGCTATGATAGAAAGGTGTCAGGACACACAGGACATGGCAGCTCGCTGTGTATAGGGGGTGTAGTCACAGAGAGGTCAGAGCGCCCATGCTGACCCCTGACCACTGCTGGCTATGATAGAAAGGTGTCAGGACACAGGACATGGCAGCTCGCTGTGTATGGGGGTGTAGTCACAGAGGGGTCAGAGCCCCATGCTGACCCCTGACCACTGCTGGCTATGATAGAAAGGTGTCAGGATACACAGGACATGGCAGCTCGTGTGTATGGGGGTGTAGTCACAGAGGGGTCAGAGCGCCCATGCTGACCCCTGACCACTGCTGGCTATGATAGAAAGGTGTCAGGACACACAGGACATGGCAGCTCGCTGTGTATGGGGGGAGTAGTCACAGAGGGGTCAGAGCGCCCATGCTGACCCCTGACCACTGCTGGCTATGATAGAAAGGTGTCAGGACACACAGGACATGGCAGCTCCCTGTGTATGGGGGATGTTGTCACAGAGGGGTCAGAGCGCCCATGCTGACCCCTGACCACTGCTGGCTATGATAGAAAGGTGTCAGGACACACAGGACATGGCAGCTCGCTGTGTATGGGGGGTGTAGTCACAGAGGGGTCAGAGCGCCCATGCTGACCCCTGACCACTGCTGGCTATGATAGAAAGGTGTCAGGACACACAGGACATGGCAGCTCGCTGTGTATGGGGGGGTGTAGTCACAGAGGGGTCAGAGCACCCATGCTGACCCCTGACCACTGCTGGCTATGATAGAAAGGTGTCAGGACACACAGGACATGGCAGCTTGCTGTGTATGGGGGGGGGGGGTGTAGTCACAGAGGGGTCAGAGCGCCCATGCTGACCCCTGGCCACTGCTGGCTATGATAGAAAGGTGTCAGGACACACAGGACACGGCAGCTCACTGTGTATGGGGGTGTAGTCACAGAGAGGTCAGAGCGCCCATGCTGACCCCTGACCACTGCTGGCTATAATAGAAGGGTGTCAGGACACACAGGACATGGCAGCTCGCTGTGTATGGGGGGTGTAGTCACAGAGGGGTCAGAGCACCCATGCTGACCCCTGACCACTGCTGGCTATGATAGAAAGGTGTCAGGACACACAGGACATGGAAGCTCGCTGTGTATGGGGGGGTGTAGTCACAGAGGGGTCAGAGCACCCATGCTGACCCCTGACCACTGCTGGCTATGATAGAAAGGTGTCAGGACACACAGGACATGGCAGCTTGCTGTGTATGGGGGGTGTAGTCACAGAGAGGTCAGAGCACCCATGCTGACCACTGCTGGCTATGATAGAAAGGTGTCAGGACACAGGACATGGCAGCTCGCTGTGTATGGGGGGTGTAGTCACAGAGGGGTCAGAGCGCCCATGCTGACCCCTGACCACTGCTGGCTATGATAGAAAGGTGTCAGGACACAGGACATGGCAGCTTGCTGTCTATGGGGGGTGTAGTCACAGATAGGTCAGAGCACCCATGCTGACCCCTGACCACTGCTGGCTATGATAGAAAGGTGTCAGGACACACAGGACATGGCCGCTCGCTGTGTATTTCGGGGTGTAGTCACAGAGAGGTCAGAGCACCCATGCTGACCCTTGACCACTGCTGGCTATGATAGAAAGGTGTCAGGACACAGGACATGGCAGCTCGCTGTGTATGGGGGGTGTAGTCACAGAGAGGTCAGAGCGCCCATGCTGACCCCTGACCACTGCTGCCTATGATAGAAAGGTGTCAGGACACAGGACATGGCAGCTCGCTGTGTATGGGGGGTGTAGTCACAGAGGGGTCAGAGCATCCATGCTGACCCCTGACCACTGCTGGCTATGATAGAAAGGTGTCAGGACACACAGGACATGGCAGCTCGCTGTGTATGGGGGGTGTGGTCACAGAGAGGTCAGAGCACCCATGCTGACCCCTGACGACTGCTGGCTATGATAGAAAGGTGTCAGGACACACAGGACATGGCAGCTCGCTGTGTATGGGGGGTGTAGTCACAGAGGGGTCAGAGCACCCATGCTGACCCCTGACCACTGCTGGCTATGATAGAAAGGTGTCAGGACACACAGGACATGGCAGCTCGCTGTGTATGGGGGGTGTAGTCACAGAGGGGTCAGAGCAACCATGCTGACCCCTGACCACTACTGGCTATGATAGAAAGGTGTCAGGACAAAAAGCACATGGCAGCTCGCTGTGTATGGGGGTGTAGTCACAGAGAGGTCAGATCGCCCATGCTGACCCCTGACCACTGCTGGCTATAATAGAAAGGTGTCAGGACACACAGGACATGGCAGCTCGCTGTGTATGGGGGGTGTAGTCACAGAGGGGTCAGAGCGCCCATGCTGACCCCTCACCACTGCTGGCTATGATAGAAAGGTGTCAGGACACAGGACATGGCAGCTTGCTGTGTATAAGGGTGTAGTCACAGAGGGGTCAGAGCATCCATGCTGACCCCTGACCACTGCTGGCTATGATAGAAAGGTGTCAGGACACACAGGACATGGCAGCTCGCTGTGTATGGGGGGTGTAGTCACAGAGGGGTCAGAGCACCCATGCTGACCCCTGACCACTGCTGGCTATAATAGAAAGGTGTCAGGACACACAGGACATGGCAGCTCGCTGTGTATGGGGGGTGTAGTCACAGAGGGGTCAGAGCGCCCATGCTGACCCCTCACCACTGCTGGCTATGATAGAAAGGTGTCAGGACACAGGACATGGCAGCTCGCTGTGTATAGGGGTGTAGTCACAGAGGGGTCAGAGCATCCATGCTGACCCCTGACCACTGCTGGCTATGATAGAAAGGTGTCAGGACACACAGGACATGGCAGCTCGCTGTCTATGGGGGGTGTAGTCACAGAGGGGTCAGAGCGCCCATGCTGACCCCTCACCACTGCTGGCTATGATAGAAAGGTGTCAGGACACAGGACATGGCAGCTCGCTGTGTATAGGGGTGTAGTCACAGAGGGGTCAGAGCATCCATGCTGACCCCTGACCACTGCTGGCTATGATAGAAAGGTGTCAGGACACACAGGACATGGCAGCTCGCTGTGTATGGGGGGTGTAGTCACAGAGGGGTCAGAGCACCCATGCTGACCCCTGACCACTGCTGGCTATGATAGAAAGGTGTCAGGACACACAGGACATGGCAGCTCGCTGTGTATGGGGGGTGTAGTCACAGAGGGGTCAGAACGCCCATGCTGACCCCTGACCACTGCTGGCTATCATAGAAAGGTGTCAGGACACACAGGACATGGCAGCTCGCTGTGTATGGGGGGTGTAGTCACAGAGGGGTCAGAGCGCCCATGCTGACCCCTGACCACTGCTGGCTATAATAGAAAGGTGTCAGGACACACAGGACATGGCAGCTCGCTGTGTATGGGGGGTGTAGTCACAGAGGGGTCAGAGCACCCATGCTGACCACTGACCACTGCTGGCTATGATAGAAAGGTGTCAGGACACACAGGACATGGCAGCTCGCTGTGTATGGGGGTGTAGTCACAGAGGGGTCAGAGCACCCATGCTGACCCCTGACCACTGCTGGCTATGATAGAAAGGTGTCAGGACACACAGGACATGGCAGCTCGTGTGTATGGGGGGTGTAGTCACAGAGAGGTCAGAGCACCCATGCTGACCACTGCTGGCTATGATAGAAAGGTGTCAGGACACACAGGACATAGCAGCTCGCTGTGTATGGGGGGTGTAGTCACAGAGAGGTCAGAGCGCCCATGCTGACCCCTGACCACTGCTGGCTATGATAGAAAGGTGTTAGGACACACAGGACATGGCAGCTCACTGTGTATGGGGGTGTAGTCACAGAGGGGTCAGAGCACCCATGCTGACCCCTGACCACTGCTGGCTTTAATAGAAAGGTGTCAGGACACACAGGACATGGCAGCTCGCTGTGTATGGGGGGTGTAGTCACAGAGGGGTCAGAGCGCCCATGCTGACCCCTGACCACTGCTGGCTATGATAGAAAGGTGTTAGGACACACAGGACATGGCAGCTCACTGTGTATTGGGGTGTAGTCACAGAGGGGTCAGAGCGCCCATGCTGACCCCTGACCACTGCTGGCTATGATAGAAAGGTGTCAGGACACACAGGAAATGGCAGCTCGCTGTGTATGGGGGTGTAGTCACAAAGGGGTCAGAGCACCCATGCTGACCCCTGACCACTGCTGGCTATGATAGAAAGGTGTCAGGACACACAGGACATGGCAGCTCACTGTGTATTGGGGTGTAGTCATAGAGGGGTCAGAGCGCCCATGCTGACGCCTGACCACTGCTGGCTATGATAGAAAGGTGTCAGGACACACAGGACATAGCAGCTCGCTGTGTATGGGGGGTGTAGTCACAGAGGGGTCAGAGCGCCCATGCTGACCCCTGACCACTGCTGGCTATGATAGAAAGGTGTCAGGACACAGGACATGGCAGCTCGCTGTGTATGGAGGTATAGTCACAGAGAGGTCAGAGCGCCCATGCTGACCCCTGACCACTGCTGACTACGATAGAAAGGTGTCAGGACACACAGGACATGGCAGCTCGCTGTGTATGGGGGGTGTAGTCACAGAGGGGTCAGAGCGCCCATGCTGACCCCTGACCACTGCTGGCCATGATAGAAAGGTGTCAGGACACAGGACATGGCAGCTCGCTGTGTATGGGGGGTGTAGTCACAGAGAGGTCAGAGCACCCATGCTGACCACTGCTGGCTATGATAGAAAGGTGTCAGGACACAGGACATGGCAGCTCGCTGTGTATGGGGGGTGTAGTCACAGAGGGGTCAGAGCGCCCATGCTGACCCCTGACCACTGCTGGCTATGATAGAAAGGTGTCAGGACACACAGGACATGGCCGCTCGCTGTGTATGGGGGGTGTAGTCACAGAGAGGTCAGAGCACCCATGCTGACCCCTGACCACTGCTGGCTATGATAGAAAGGTGTCAGGACACAGGAAATGGCAGCTCGCTGTGTATGGGGGGTGTAGTCACAGAGAGGTCAGAGCACCCATGCTGACCCCTGACCACTGCTGCCTATGATAGAAAGGTGTCAGGACACGGCAGCTCACTGTGTATGGGGGTGTAGTCACAGAGGGGTCAGAGCATCCATGCTGACCCCTGACCACTGCTGGCTATGATAGAAAGGTGTCAGGACACACAGGACATGGCAGCTCGCTGTGTATGGGGGGTGTAGTCACAGAGGGGTCAGAGCACCCATGCTGACCCCTGACCACTGCTGGCTATGATAGAAAGGTGTCAGGACACACAGGACATGGCAGCTCGTTGTGTATGGGGGGTGTAGTCACAGAGGGGTCAGAGCACCCATGCTGACCCCTGACCACTGCTGGCTATGATAGAAAGGTGTCAGGACACACAGGACATGGCAGCTCGCTGTGTATGGGGGGTGTAGTCACAGAGGGGTCAGAGCACCCATGCTGACCCCTGACCACTGCTGGCTATGATAGAAAGGTGTCAGGACACACAGGACATGGCAGCTCGCTGTGTATGGGGGGTGTAGTCATAGGGGGTCAGAGCACCCATGCTGACCTCTGACCACTGCTGGCTATGATAGAAAGGTGTCAGGACACACAGGACATGGCAGCTCGCTGTGTATGGGGGGTGTAGTCATAGGGGGTCAGCGCACCCATGCTGACCCCTGACCACTGCTGGCTATGATAGAAAGGTGTCAGGACACAGGACATGGCAGCTCGCTGTGTATGGGGGTGTAGTCATAGGGGGTCAGAGCACCCATGCTGACCCCTGACCACTGCTGGCTATGATAGAAAGGTGTCAGGACACACAGGACATGGCAGCTCGCTGTGTATGGGGGGTGTAGTCACAGAGGGGTCAGAGCACCCATGCTGACCCCTGACCACTGCTGGCTATGATAGAAAGGTGTCAGGACACACAGGACATGGTAGCTCGCTGTGTATGGGGGGTGTAGTCATAGGGGGTCAGAGCACCCATGCTGACCCCTGACCACTGCTGGCTATGATAGAAAGGTGTCAGGACACAGGACATGGCAGGTCGCTGTGTATGGGGGGGTGTAGTCACAGAGGGGTCAGAGCGCCCATGCTGACCCCTGACCACTGCTGGCTATGATAGAAAGGTGTCAGGACACACAGGACATGGCCGCTCGCTGTGTATGGGGGGTGTAGTCACAGAGAGGTCAGAGCGCCCATGCTGACCCCTGACCACTGCTGGCTATGATAGAAAGGTGTCAGGACACAGGACATGGCAGCTCGCTGTGTATGGGGGGTGTAGTCACAGAGAGGTCAGAGCGCCCATGCTGACCCCTGACCACTGCTGCCTATGATAGAAAGGTGTCAGGACACAGGACACGGCAGCTCACTGTGTATGGGGGTGTAGTCACAGAGGGGTCAGAGCATCCATGCTGACCCCTGACCACTGCTGGCCATGATAGAAAGGTGTCAGGACACAGGACATGGCAGCTCGCTGTGTATGGGGGTGTAGTCACAGAGGGCTCAGAGCGCCCATGCTGACCCCTGACCACTGCTGGATATGATAGAAAGGTGTCAGGACACACAGGACATGGCAGCTCGCTGTGTATGGGGGGTGTAGTCACAGAGGGGTCAGAGCACCCATGCTGACCCCTGACCACTGCTGGCTATGATAGAAAGGTGTCAGGACACACAGGACATGGCAGCTCGTTGTGTATGGGGGGTGTAGTCACAGAGGGGTCAGAGCACCCATGCTGACCCCTGACCACTGCTGGCTATGATAGAAAGGTGTCAGGACACACAGGACATGGCCGCTCGCTGTGTATGGGGGGTGTAGTCACAGAGAGGTCAGAGCACCCATGCTGACCCCTGACCACTGCTGGATATGATAGAAAGGTGTCAGGACACACAGGACATGGCAGCTCGCTGTGTATGGGGGGTGTAGTCACAGAGGGGTCAGAGCACCCATGCTGACCCCTGACCACTGCTGGCTATGATAGAAAGGTGTCAGGACACACAGGACATGGCAGCTCGTTGTGTATGGGGGGTGTAGTCACAGAGGGGTCAGAGAGCCCATGCTGACCCCTGACCACTGCTGGCTATGATAGAAAGGTGTCAGGACACAGGACATGGCAGCTCGCCGTGTATGGGGGGGTGTAGTCACAGAGTGGTCAGAGCACCCATGCTGACCCCTGACCACTGCTGGCTATGATAGAAAGGTGTCAGGACACACAGGACATGGCAGCTCGCTGTGTATGGGGGGTGTAGTCACAGAGGGGTCAGAGCACCCATGCTGACCCCTGACCACTGCTGGCTATGATAGAAAGGTGTCAGGACACACAGGACATGGCAGCTCGCTGTGTATGGGGGGTGTAGTCATAGGGGGTCAGAGCACCCATGCTGACCCCTGACCACTGCTGGCTATGATAGAAAGGTGTCAGAACACACAGGACATGGCAGCTCGCTGTGTATGGGGGGTGTAGTCATAGGGGGTCAGAGCACCCATGCTGACCCCTGACCACTGCTGGCTATGATAGAAAGGTGTCAGGACACACAGGACATGGTAGCTCGCTGTGTATGGGGGGTGTAGTCATAGGGGGTCAGAGCACCCATTCTGACCCCTGACCACTGCTGGCTATGATAGAAAGGTGTCAGGACACACAGGACATGGCAGCTCGCTGTGTATAGGGGGTGTAGTCACAGATAGGTCAGAGCGCCCATGCTGACCCCTGACCACTGCTGGCTATGATAGAAAGGTGTCAGGACACACAGGACATGGCAGCTCCCTGTGTATGGGGGGTGTAGTCACAGAGGGGTCAGAGCACCCATGCTGACCCCTGACCACTGCTGGCTATGATAGAAAGGTGTCAGGACACACAGGACATGGTAGCTCGCTGTGTATGGGGGGTGTAGTCATAGGGGGTCAGAGCACCCATTCTGACCCCTGACCACTGCTGGCTATGATAGAAAGGTGTCAGGACACACAGGACATGGCAGCTCGCTGTGTATGGGGGGTGTAGTCACAGAGGGGTCAGAGCACCCATGCTGACCCCTGACCACTGCTGGCTATGATAGAAAGGTGTCAGGACACACAGGACATGGTAGCTCGCTGTGTATGGGGGGTGTAGTCATAGGGGGTCAGAGCACCCATGCTGACCCCTGACCACTGCTGGCTATGATAGAAAGGTGTCAGGACACACAGGACATGGCAGCTCGCTGTGTATGGGGGGTGTAGTCACAGAGGGGTCAGAGCGCCCATGCTGACCCCTGACCACTGCTGGCTATGATAGAAAGGTGTCAGGACACACAGGACATGGCAGCTCGCTGTGTATGGGGGGTGTAGTCACAGAGAGGTCATAGCGCCCATGCTGACCCCTGACCACTGCTGGCTATGATAGAAAGGTGTCAGGACACACAGGACATGGTAGCTCGCTGTGTATGGGGG